>NW_028163718.1:0-12500 GCF_964263955.1 Coregonus lavaretus
AGAGGATAGATGTACCCATACTGCACCAGGAGTCCTCCCAGGTGGCCCGCCTCTACACACGGTCGGGTCGCCCAAAAAGTGACATATTGCAGCTTTAAGATAAAGATATGGTATACAACTAGAAATAGTGACAGGAGGAATACATCCACAGTGAATAAGGAATAACAATAATTACCTTCCTCTGTTATGTTGTATTTCTGAATCAGCCACCCAATGACATCATTACCTGAAGAGGAAGAGACATTAGCCCGTTTATACCTGGTTCTAACAACTCAATGACATCATTACCTGAAGAGAAAGAGACATTAGCCCCGTTTATACCTGGTTCTAACAACCCAATGACATCATTACCTGAAGAGGAAGAGACATTAGCCCCGTTTATACCTGGTTCTAACAACCCCATGACATCATTACCTGAAGAGAAAGAGACATTAGCCCTGTTTATACCTGGTTCTAACAACCCAATGACATCATTACCTGAAGAGAAAGAGACATTAGCCCTGTTTATACCTGGTTCTAACAACTCAATGACATCATTACCTGAAGAGAAAGACACATTAGCCCCGTTTATACCTGGTTCTAACAACCCAATGACATCATTACCTGAAGAGAAAGAGACATTAGCCCCGTTTATACCTGGTTCTAACAACCTAATGACATCATTACCTGAAGAGAAAGAGACATTAGCCCCGTTTATACCTGGTTCTAACAACCCAATGACATCATTACCTGAAGAGGAAGAGACATTAGCCCCGTTTATACCTGGTTCTAACAACCCAATGACATCATTACCTGAAGAGAAAGAGACATTAGCCCCGTTTATACCTGGTTCTAACAACCTAATGACATCATTACCTGAAGAGAAAGAGACATTAGCCCCGTTTATACCTGGTTCTAACAACCCAATGACATCATTACCTGAAGAGGAAGAGACATTAGCCCCGTTTATACCTGGTTCTAACAACCCAATGACATCATTACCTGAAGAGAAAGAGACATTAGCCCCGTTTATACCTGGTTCTAACAACTCAATGACATCATTACCTGAAGAGAAAGAGACATTAGCCCCGTTTATACCTGGTTCTAACAACCCAATGACATCATTACCTGAAGAGAAAGAGACATTAGCCCTGTTTATACCTGGTTCTAACAACCCTATGACATCATTACCTGAAGAGAAAGAGACATTAGCCCCGTTTATACCTGGTTCTAACAACTCAATGACATCATTACCTTAAGAGGAAGAGACATTAGCCCTGTTTATACCTGGTTCTAACAACCCAATGACATCATTACCTGAAGAGAAAGAGACATTAGCCCCATTTATACCTGGTTCTAACAACTCAATGACATCATTACCTGAAGAGAAAGAGACATTAGCCCCGTTTATACCTGGTTCTAACAACCCAATGACATCATTACCTGAAGAGAAAGAGACATTAGCCCTGTTTATACCTGGTTCTAACAACCCAATGACATCATTACCTGAAGAGAAAGAGACATTAGCCCCGTTTATACCTGGTTCTAACAACTCAATGACATCATTACCTGAAGAGGAAGAGACATTAGCCCTGTTTATACCTGGTTCTAACAACTCAATGACATCATTACCTGAAGAGAAAGACACATTAGCCCCGTTTATACCTGGTTCTAACAACCCAATGACATCATTACCTGAAGAGAAAGAGACATTAGCCCCGTTTATACCTGGTTCTAACAACCTAATGACATCATTATCTGAAGAGAAAGAGACATTAGCCCTGTTTATACCTGGTTCTAACAACCCAATGACATCATTACCTGAAGAGGAAGAGACATTAGCCCCGTTTATACCTGGTTCTAACAACCCAATGACATCATTACCTGAAGAGAAAGAGACATTAGCCCCGTTTATACCTGGTTCTAACAACCTAATGACATCATTACCTGAAGAGAAAGAGACATTAGCCCCGTTTATACCTGGTTCTAACAACCCAATGACATCATTACCTGAAGAGGAAGAGACATTAGCCCCGTTTATACCTGGTTCTAACAACCCAATGACATCATTACCTGAAGAGAAAGAGACATTAGCCCCGTTTATACCTGGTTCTAACAACTCAATGACATCATTACCTGAAGAGAAAGAGACATTAGCCCCGTTTATACCTGGTTCTAACAACCCAATGACATCATTACCTGAAGAGAAAGAGACATTAGCCCTGTTTATACCTGGTTCTAACAACCCTATGACATCATTACCTGAAGAGAAAGATACATTAGCCCCGTTTATACCTGGTTCTAACAACTCAATGACATCATTACCTGAAGAGGAAGAGACATTAGCCCTGTTTATACCTGGTTCTAACAACCCAATGACATCATTACCTGAAGAGAAAGAGACATTAGCCCCATTTATACCTGGTTCTAACAACTCAATGACATCATTACCTGAAGAGAAAGAGACATTAGCCCCGTTTATACCTGGTTCTAACAACCCAATGACATCATTACCTGAAGAGAAAGAGACATTAGCCCTGTTTATACCTGGTTCTAACAACCCAATGACATCATTACCTGAAGAGAAAGAGACATTAGCCCCGTTTATACCTGGTTCTAACAACTCAATGACATCATTACCTGAAGAGGAAGAGACATTAGCCCTGTTTATACCTGGTTCTAACAACTCAATGACATCATTACCTGAAGAGAAAGACACATTAGCCCCGTTTATACCTGGTTCTAACAACCCAATGACATCATTACCTGAAGAGAAAGAGACATTAGCCCCGTTTATACCTGGTTCTAACAACCTAATGACATCATTATCTGAAGAGAAAGAGACATTAGCCCTGTTTATACCTGGTTCTAACAACCCAATGACATCATTACCTGAAGAGGTGTGGTACAACCCTACTGGTCAAGATGCTGTCACAGTCACTACATTCATTTCATTCTCTAACCTGGTGGTCCCTGCACGCACCACCCACCTGGAGTTCCAGGTCTCAGGCAGCCTCTGGAACTGCCGTTCTGCTGCCAACAAGGCAGAGTTCATCCCAGCCTATGCTACCCTCCAGTCCCTCGACTTCTTGGCGCTGACGGAAACATGGATTACCACTGAAAACACTGCTACTCCTACTGCTCTCTCCTCGTCTGACCATGTGTTCTCGCATTCCCTGAGAGCATCTGGTCAGCGGGGTGGTGGCACAGGAATCCTCATCTCTCCCAAATGGACATTCTCAATTTTTCCCCTAACCCATCTGTCTATCTCCTCATTTGAATTCCATGCTGTCACAGTCACTAGCCCATTTAAGCTTAATATCCTTGTCATCTATCGCCCTCCAGGTTCCCTTGGAGAGTTCATCAATGAGCTTGACGCCTTGATAAGTTCCTTTCCTGAGGATGGCTCACCCTTCACAGTTTTGGGGGATTTCAACCTCCCTACGTCTACATTTGACTCATTTCTCTCTGCCTCCTTCTTTCCACTCCTCTCCTCTTTTGACCTCACCCTCTCACCGTCCCCCCCTACTCACAAGGCAGGCAATACGCTTGACTTCATCTTTACTAGATGTTGCTCTTCTACTAATCTCACTGCAACTCCCCTCCATGTCTCCGACCACTACTTTGTATCCTTTTCTCTCTCCCTCTCCTCCAACACTACTCACTCTGCCCCTACACAGATGGTAATGCGCCGCCGCAACCTTCGCTCTCTCTCTCCCGCTACTCTCTCCTCTTCCATCCTATCATCTCTTCCCTCTGCTCAATCCTTCTCCCTCCAATCTCCTGATTCTGCCTCCTCAACCCTCCTCTCCTCCCTTTCTGCATCCTTTGACTCTCTATGTCCCCTATCCTCCCGGCCGGCTCGGTCCTCCCCTCCTGCTCCGTGGTTTGACGACTCATTGCGAGCTCACAGAACAGGGCTCCGGGCAGCCGAGCGGAAATGGAGGAAAACTAGACTCCCTGCGGACCTGGCATCTTTTCACTTCCTCCTCTCTACATTTTCTTCCTCTGTTTCTGCTGCTAAAGCCACTTTCTACCACTCTAAATTCCAAGCATCTGCCTCTAACCCTAGGAAGCTCTTTGCCACCTTCTCCTCCCTGCTGAATCCGCCACCCCCCCCACTCCTCCCTCTCTGTAGATAACTTTGTCAACCATTTTGAAAAGAAGGTTGACGACATCCGATCCTCGTTTGTTAAGTCAAATGATACTGCTGGTCCTGCTCACACTGCCCTACCCTATGCTTTGACTTCTTTCTCCCCTCTCTCTCCAGATGAAATCTTGCGACTTGTGACGGCCGGCCGCCCAACAACCTGCCCGCTTGACCCTATCCCATCCTCTCTTCTCCAGACCATTTCCGGAGACCTTCTCCCTTACCTCACCTTGCTCATCAACTCATCTTTGACCGCTGGCTATGTCCGTTCTGTCTTCAAGAGAGCGAGAGTTGCACCCCTTCTCAAAAAACCTACACTCGATCCCTCCGATGTCAACAACTACAGACCAGTATCCCTTCTGTCTTTTCTCATTCAACTGAGACTGCTCTTCTCTGTGTCACGGAGGCTCTCCGCACTGCTAAAGCTAACTCTCTCTCCTCTGCTCTTGTCCTTCTAGACCTGTCTGCTGCCTTTGATACTGAGAACCATCAGATCCTCCTCTCCACCCTCTCCGAGTTGGGCATCTCCGGCGCGGCTCACTCCTGGATTGCGTCCTACCTGACAGGTCGCTCCTACCAAGTGGCGTGGCGAGAATCTGTCTCCGCACCACGTGCTCTCACCACTGGTGTCCCCCAGGGCTCAGTTCTAGGCCCTCTCCTATTCTCGCTATACACCAAGTCACTTGGCTCTGTCATATCCTCACATGGCCTCTCCTATCATTGCTACGCAGACGACACACAACTAATCTTCTCCTTTCCCCCTTCTGATAACCAGGTGGCGAATCGCATCTCTGCATGGCTGGCAGACATGTCAGTGTGGATGATGGATCACCACCTCAAGCTGAACCTCTGCAAGACGGAGCTGCTCTTCCTCCCGGGGAAGGACTGCCAGTTCCATGATCTCGCCATCACGGTTGACAACTCCGTTGTGTCCTCCCAGAGTGCAAAGAGCCTTGGCGTGACCCTGGACAACAACCTGTCGTTCTCCGCTAACATCAAGGCGGTGACCCGATCCTGTAGGTTCATGCTCTACAACATTCGCAGAGTACGACCCTGCCTTACACAGGAAGCGGCACAGGTCCTAATCCAGGCACTTGTCATCTCCCGTCTAGATTACTGCAACTCGCTGTTGGCTGGGCTCCCTGCCTGTGCCATTAAACCCCTACAACTCATCCAGAATGCCGCAGCCCGTCTGGTGTTCAACCTTCCCAAGTTCTCTCACGTCACCCCGCTCCTCCGCACACTCCACTGGCTTCCAGTTGAAGCTCGCATCTGCTACAAGACCATGGTGCTTGCCTATGGAGCTGTGAGGGGAACGGCACCTCCGTACCTTCAGGCTCTGATCAGTCCCTACACCCAAACGAGGGCATTGCGTTCATCCACCTCTGGCCTGCTAACCCCCCTACCTCTACGGAAGCACAGTTCCCGCTCAGCCCAGTCAAAACTGTTTGCTGCTCTGGCACCCCAATGGTGGAACAAGCTCCCTCACGACCCCAGGACAGCGGAGTCACTCACCACCTTCCGGAGACACCTAAAACCCTACCTCTTTAAGGAATACCTGGGATAGGATAAAGTAATCATTCTACCCCCCCCTCACCCCCCCCCCCCCCCCCCCAAAAAAAAAAAGTATATATATTGTAAAGTGGTTGTCCCACTGGCTATAAGGTGAATGCTCCAATTTGTAAGTCGCTCTGGATAAGAGCGTCTGCTAAATGACGTCAATGTAAATGAGTGGTACGACCCTACTGGTCAAGGTGTGGTGTAACCCTACTGGTCAAGGTGTGGTGTAACCCTACTGGTCAAGGTGTGGTATAACCCTACTGGTCAAGGTGTGGTATAACCCTACTGGTCAAGGTGTGGTGTAACCCTACTGGTCAAGGTGTGGTACGACCCTACTGGTCAAGGTGTGGTACGACCCTACTGGTCAAGGTGTGGTATAACCCTACTGGTCAAGGTGTGGTGTAACCCTACTGGTCAAGGTGTGGTGTAACCCTACTGGTCAAGGTGTGGTGTAACCCTACTGGTCAAGGTGTGGTATAACCCTACTGGTCAAGGTGTGGTGTAACCCTACTGGTCAAGGTGTGGTACGACCCTACTGGTCAAGGTGTGGTACGACCCTACTGGTCAAGGTGTGGTGTAACCCTACTGGTCAAGGTGTGGTGTAACCCTACTGGTCAAGGTGTGGTGTAACCCTACTGGTCAAGGTGTGGTATAACCCTACTGGTCAAGGTGTGGTACGACCCTACTGGTCAAGGTGTGGTACGACCCTACTGGTCAAGGTGTGGTGTAACCCTACTGGTCAAGGTGTGGGGTAACCCTACTGGTCAAGGTGTGGGGTAACCCTACTGGTCAAGGTGTGGTGTAACCCTACTGGTCAAGGTGTGGTATAACCCTACTGGTCAAGGTGTGGTACGACCCTACTGGTCAAGGTGTGGTATAACCCTACTGGTCAAGGTGTGGTATAACCCTACTGGTCAAGGTGTGGTACGACCCTACTGGTCAAGGTGTGGTACGACCCTACTGGTCAAGGTGTGGTGTAACCCTACTGGTCAAGGTGTGGTATAACCCTACTGGTCAAGGTGTGGTATAACCCTACTGGTCAAGGTGTGGTACGACCCTACTGGTCAAGGTGTGGTATAACCCTACTGGTCAAGGTGTGGTGTAACCCTACTGGTCAAGGTGTGGTATAACCCTACTGGTCAAGGTGTGGTATAACCCTACTGGTCAAGGTGTGGTATAACCCTACTGGTCAAGGTGTGGTATAACCCTACTGGTCAAGGTGTGGTATAACCCTACTGGTCAAGGTGTGGTATGACCCTACTGATCAAGGTGTGGTATAACCCTACTGGTCAAGGTGTGGTATAACCCTACTGGTCAAGGTGTGGTACGACCCTACTGGTCAAGGTGTGGTGTAACCCTACTGGTCAAGGTGTGGTGTAACCCTACTGGTCAAGGTGTGGTATAACCCTACTGGTCAAGGTGTGGTATAACCCTACTGGTCAAGGTGTGGTACGACCCTACTGGTCAAGGTGTGGTGTAACCCTACTGGTCAAGGTGTGGTATAACCCTACTGGTCAAGGTGTGGTATAACCCTACTGGTCAAGGTGTGGTACGACCCTACTGGTCAAGGTGTGGTGTAACCCTACTGGTCAAGGTGTGGTATAACCCTACTGGTCAAGGTGTGGTATAACCCTACTGGTCAAGGTGTGGTACGACCCTACTGGTCAAGGTGTGGTATAACCCTACTGGTCAAGGTGTGGTACGACCCTACTGGTCAAGGTGTGGTACGACCCTACTGGTCAAGGTGTGGTATAACCCTACTGGTCAAGGTGTGGTATAACCCTACTGGTCAAGGTGTGGGGTAACCCTACTGGTCAAGGTGTGGTGTAACCCTACTGGTCAAGGTGTGGTATAACCCTACTGGTCAAGGTGTGGTATAACCCTACTGGTCAAGGTGTGGTATAACCCTACTGGTCAAGGTGTGGTACGACCCTACTGGTCAAGGTGTGGTATAACCCTACTGGTCAAGGTGTGGTACGACCCTACTGGTCAAGGTGTGGTGTAACCCTACTGGTCAAGGTGTGGTATAACCCTACTGGTCAAGGTGTGGTGTAACCCTACTGGTCAAGGTGTGGTATGACCCTACTGGTCAAGGTGTGGTGTAACCCTACTGGTCAAGGTGTGGTATAACCCTACTGGTCAAGGTGTGGTATAACCCTACTGGTCAAGGTGTGGTGTAACCCTACTGGTCAAGGTGTGGTACGACCCTACTGGTCAAGGTGTGGTGTAACCCTACTGGTCAAGGTGTGGTACGACCCTACTGGTCAAGGTGTGGTGTAACCCTACTGGTCAAGGTGTGGTGTAACCCTACTGGTCAAGGTGTGGTGTAACCCTACTGGTCAAGGTGTGGTATGACCCTACTGGTCAAGGTGTGGTATAACCCTACTGGTCAAGGTGTGGTGTAACCCTACTGGTCAAGGTGTGGTATAACCCCACTGGTCAAGGTGTGGTACGACCCTACTGGTCAAGGTGTGGTATAACCCTACTGGTCAAGGTGTGGTGTAACCCTACTGGTCAAGGTGTGGTATGACCCTACTGGTCAAGGTGTGGTATAACCCTACTGGTCAAGGTGTGGTGTAACCCAACTGGTCAAGGTGTGGTACGACCCTACTAGTCAAGGTGTGGTATAACCCTACTGGTCAAGGTGTGGTACGACCCTACTGGTCAAGGTGTGGTGTAACCCTACTGGTCAAGGTGTGGTGTAACCCTACTGGTCAAGGTGTGGTACGACCCTACTGGTCAAGGTGTGGTGTAACCCTTCTGGTCAAGGTGTGGTGTAACCCTACTGGTCAAGGTGTGGTGTAACCCTACTGGTCAAGGTTTGGTACGACCCTACTGGTCAAGGTGTGGTACGACCCTACTGGTCAAGGTGTGGTACGACCCTACTGGTCAAGGTGTGGTACGACCCTACTGGTCAAGGTGTGGTGTAACACTACTGGTCAAGGTGTGGTACGACCCTACTGGTCAAGGTGTGGTGTAACCCTACTGGTCAAGGTGTGGTGTAACCCTACTGGTCAAGGTGTGGTATAACCCTACTGGTCAAGGTGTGGTGTAACCCTACTGGTCAAGGTGTGGTACGACCCTACTGGTCAAGGTGTGGTACGACCCTACTGGTCAAGGTGTGGTACGACCCTACTGGTCAAGGTGTGGTGTAACACTACTGGTAAAGGTGTGGTACGACCCTACTGGTCAAGGTGTGGTGTAACCCTACTGGTCAAGGTGTGGTGTAACCCTACTGGTCAAGGTGTGGTATAACCCTACTGGTCAAGGTATGGTGTAACCCTACTGGTCAAGGTGTGGTGTAACCCTACTGGTCAAGGTGTGGTATGACCCTACTGGTCAAGGTGTGGTATAACCCTACTGGTCAAGGTGTGGTGTAACCCTACTGGTCAAGGTGTGGTATAACCCTACTGGTCAAGGTGTGGTATAACCCTACTGGTCAAGGTGTGGTATAACCCTACTGGTCAAGGTGTGGTGTAACCCTACTGGTCAAGGTGTGGTACGACCCTACTGGTCAAGGTGTGGTGTAACCCTACTGGTCAAGGTGTGGTGTAACCCTACTGGTCAAGGTGTGGTGTAACCCTACTGGTCAAGGTGTGGTATAACCCTACTGGTCAAGGTGTGGTATAACCCTACTGGTCAAGGTGTGGTGTAACCCTACTGGTCAAGGTGTGGTATAACCCTACTGGTCAAGGTGTGGTATAACCCTTCTGGTCAAGGTGTGGTGTAACCCTACTGGTCAAGGTGTGGTGTAACCCTACTGGTCAAGGTGTGGTACGACCCTACTGGTCAAGGTGTGGTGTAACCCTTCTGGTCAAGGTGTGGTATAACCCTACTGGTCAAGGTGTGGTATAACCCTACTGGTCAAGGTGTGGTATAACCCTACTGGTCAAGGTGTGGTACGACCCTACTGGTCAAGGTGTGGTGTAACCCTACTGGTCAAGGTGTGGTACGACCCTACTGGTCAAGGTGTGGTGTAACCCTTCTGGTCAAGGTGTGGTGTAACCCTACTGGTCAAGGTGTGGTGTAACTCTACTGGTCAAGGTGTGGTGTAACCCTACTGGTCAAGGTGTGGTGTAACCCTACTGGTCAAGGTGCTGTATAACCCTACTGGTCAAGTTGTGGTACGACCCTACTGGTCAAGGTGTGGTGTAACCCTACTGGTCAAGGTGTGGTACGACCCTACTGGTCAAGGTGTGGTGTAACCCTACTGGTCAAGGTGCGGTATAACCCTACTGGTCAAGTTGTGGTACGACCCTACTGGTCAAGGTGTGGTACGACCCTACTGGTCAAGGTGTGGTATAACCCTACTGGTCAAGGTGTGGTATAACCCTACTGGTCAAGGTGTGGTATAACCCTACTGGTCAAGGTGTGGTGTAACCTTACTGGTCAAGGTGTGGTGTAACCCTACTGGTCAAGGTGTGGTGTAACCCTACTGGTCAAGGTGTGGTGTAACCCTACTGGTCAAGGTGTGGTGTAACCCTACTGGTCAAGGTGCGGTATAACCCTACTGGTCAAGTTGTGGTACGACCCTACTGGTCAAGGTGTGGTGTAACCCTACTGGTCAAGGTGTGGTACGACCCTACTGGTCAAGGTGTGGTGTAACCCTACTGGTCAAGGTGCGGTATAACCCTACTGGTCAAGTTGTGGTACGACCCTACTGGTCAAGGTGTGGTACGACCCTACTGGTCAAGGTGTGGTATAACCCTACTGGTCAAGGTGTGGTATAACCCTACTGGTCAAGGTGTGGTATAACCCTACTGGTCAAGGTGTGGTGTAACCCTACTGGTCAAGGTGTGGTGTAACCCTACTGGTCAAGGTGTGGTGTAGACCTACTGGTCAAGGTGTGGTATAACCCTACTGGTCAAGGTGTGGTGTAACCCTACTGGTCAAGGTGTGGTATATCGGAGGACTTAGAGGTCATGGCGTGTGGTAACCTAGGTAACCTACCGGTCATTGCGTGTGGTATAACGGTGATGAGGACCTAGAGGTCATGGTGTGGTAACCTAGGTAACCTACCGGTCATGGCGTGTGGTATGACGGTGATGAGAACCTAGAGGTCATGGTGTGGTAACCTAGGTAACCTACCGGTCATGGCGTGTGGTATAACGGTGATGAGGACCTACCGGTCATGGTGTGGTAACCTAGGTAACCTACCGGTCATGGTGTGGTAACCTAGGTAACCTACCGGTCATGGCGTGTGGTATAACGGTGATGAGGACCTAGAGGTCATGGTGTGGTAACCTAGGTAACCTACCGGTCATGGTGTGGTATGACCCTACTGGTCAAGGTGTGGTATAACCCTACTGGTCAAGGTGTGGTGTAACCCTACTGGTCAAGGTGTGGTACGACCCTACTAGTCAAGGTGTGGTATAACCCTACTGGTCAAGGTGTGGTACGACCCTACTGGTCAAGGTGTGGTGTAACCCTACTGGTCAAGGTGTGGTGTAACCCTACTGGTCAAGGTGTGGTACGACCCTACTGGTCAAGGTGTGGTGTAACCCTTCTGGTCAAGGTGTGGTGTAACCCTACTGGTCAAGGTGTGGTGTAACCCTACTGGTCAAGGTGTGGTACGACCCTACTGGTCAAGGTGTGGTACGACCCTACTGGTCAAGGTGTGGTACGACCCTACTGGTCAAGGTGTGGTACGACCCTACTGGTCAAGGTGTGGTGTAACACTACTGGTCAAGGTGTGGTACGACCCTACTGGTCAAGGTGTGGTGTAACCCTACTGGTCAAGGTGTGGTGTAACCCTACTGGTCAAGGTGTGGTATAACCCTACTGGTCAAGGTGTGGTGTAACCCTACTGGTCAAGGTGTGGTACGACCCTACTGGTCAAGGTGTGGTACGACCCTACTGGTCAAGGTGTGGTACGACCCTACTGGTCAAGGTGTGGTGTAACCCTACTGGTCAAGGTGTGGTGTAACCCTACTGGTCAAGGTGTGGTGTAACCCTACTGGTCAAGGTGTGGTATGACCCTACTGGTCAAGGTGTGGTATAACCCTACTGGTCAAGGTGTGGTGTAACCCTACTGGTCAAGGTGTGGTATAACCCTACTGGTCAAGGTGTGGTATAACCCTACTGGTCAAGGTGTGGTATAACCCTACTGGTCAAGGTGTGGTGTAACCCTACTGGTCAAGGTGTGGTACGACCCTACTGGTCAAGGTGTGGTGTAACCCTACTGGTCAAGGTGTGGTGTAACCCTACTGGTCAAGGTGTGGTGTAACCCTACTGGTCAAGGTGTGGTATAACCCTACTGGTCAAGGTGTGGTATAACCCTACTGGTCAAGGTGTGGTATAACCCTACTGGTCAAGGTGTGGTGTAACCCTACTGGTCAAGGTGTGGTGTAACCCTACTGGTCAAGGTGTGGTGTAACCCTACTGGTCAAGGTGTGGTATAACCCTACTGGTCAAGGTGTGGTATAACCCTTCTGGTCAAGGTGTGGTGTAACCCTACTGGTCAAGGTGTGGTGTAACCCTACTGGTCAAGGTGTGGTACGACCCTACTGGTCAAGGTGTGGTGTAACCCTACTGGTCAAGGTGTGGTATAACCCTACTGGTCAAGGTGTGGTATAACCCTACTGGTCAAGGTGTGGTATAACCCTACTGGTCAAGGTGTGGTGTAACCCTACTGGTCAAGGTGTGGTATAACCCTACTGGTCAAGGTGTGGTATAACCCTTCTGGTCAAGGTGTGGTGTAACCCTACTGGTCAAGGTGTGGTGTAACCCTACTGGTCAAGGTGTGGTACGACCCTACTGGTCAAGGTGTGGTGTAACCCTACTGGTCAAGGTGTGGTACGACCCTACTGGT
>NW_028163718.1:20000-44000 GCF_964263955.1 Coregonus lavaretus
TAGCTCCTCTACTAGTGACCTCTAGCTCTACTAGTGACCTCTAGCTCCTCTACTAGTAACCTCTAGCTCTACTAGTGACCTCTAGCTCCTCTACTAGTGACCTCTAGCTCTACTAGTGACCTCTAGCTCTACTAGTGACCTCTAGCTCCTCTACTAGTGACCTCTAGCTCCTCTACTAGTGACCTCTAGCTCCTCTACTAGTGACCTCTAGCTCTACTAGTGACCTCTAGCTCTACTAGTGACCTCTAGCTCTACTAGTGACCTCTAGCTCTACTAGTGACCTCTAGCTCTACTAGTGACCTCTAGCTCTACTAGTGACCTCTAGCTCTACTAGTGTCTCTAGCTCTACTAGTGACCTCTAGCTCTACTAGTGACCTCTAGCTCTACTAGTGACCTCTAGCTCTACTAGTGACCTCTAGCTCTACTAGTGACCTCTAGCTCTACTAGTGACCTCTAGCTCCTCTACTAGTGACCTCTAGCTCTACTAGTGACCTCTAGCTCCTCTACTAGTGACCTCTAGCTCTACTAGTGACCTCTAGCTCTACTAGTGACCTCTAGCTCTACTAGTGACCTCTAGCTCTACTAGTGACCTCTAGCTCTACTAGTGACCTCTAGCTCCTCTACTAGTGACCTCTAGCTCTACTAGTGTCTCTAGCTCTACTAGTGACCTCTAGCTCTACTAGTGTCTCTAGCTCTACTAGTGACCTCTAGCTCTACTAGTGACCTCTAGCTCCTCTACTAGTGACCTCTAGCTCCTCTACTAGTGACCTCTAGCTCTACTAGTGACCTCTAGCTCTACTAGTGTCTCTAGCTCTACTAGTGACCTCTAGCTCTACTAGTGTCTCTAGCTCTACTAGTGACCTCTAGCTCTACTAGTGACCTCTAGCTCCTCTACTAGTGACCTCTAGCTCCTCTACTAGTGACCTCTAGCTCTACTAGTGACCTCTAGCTCTACTAGTGACCTCTAGCTCCTCTACTAGTGACCTCTAGCTCTACTAGTGACCTCTAGCTCTACTAGTGACCTCTAGCTCCTCTACTAGGGACCTCTAGCTCTACTAGTGACCTCTAGCTCTACTAGTGACCTCTAGCTCCTCTACTAGTGACCTCTAGCTCTACTAGTGACCTCTAGCTCTACTAGTGACCTCTAGCTCTACTACTGACCTCTAGCTCTACTAGTGACCTCTAGCTCTACTAGTGACCTCTAGCTCCTCTACTAGTGACCTCTAGCTCCTCTACTAGTGACCTCTAGCTCTACTAGTGACCTCTAGCTCTACTAGTGACCTCTAGCTCTACTAGTGACCTCTAGCTCTACTAGTGACCTCTAGCTCCTCTACTAGTGACCTCTAGCTCTACTAGTGACCTCTAGCTCCTCTACTAGTAACCTCTAGCTCTACTAGTGACCTCTAGCTCCTCTACTAGTGACCTCTAGCTCTACTAGTGACCTCTAGCTCTACTAGTGACCTCTAGCTCCTCTACTAGTGACCTCTAGCTCCTCTACTAGTGACCTCTAGCTCCTCTACTAGTGACCTCTAGCTCTACTAGTGACCTCTAGCTCTACTAGTGACCTCTAGCTCTACTAGTGACCTCTAGCTCTACTAGTGACCTCTAGCTCTACTAGTGACCTCTAGCTCTACTAGTGACCTCTAGCTCTACTAGTGTCTCTAGCTCTACTAGTGACCTCTAGCTCTACTAGTGACCTCTAGCTCTACTAGTGACCTCTAGCTCTACTAGTGACCTCTAGCTCTACTAGTGACCTCTAGCTCTACTAGTGACCTCTAGCTCCTCTACTAGTGACCTCTAGCTCTACTAGTGACCTCTAGCTCCTCTACTAGTGACCTCTAGCTCTACTAGTGACCTCTAGCTCTACTAGTGACCTCTAGCTCTACTAGTGACCTCTAGCTCTACTAGTGACCTCTAGCTCTACTAGTGACCTCTAGCTCCTCTACTAGTGACCTCTAGCTCTACTAGTGTCTCTAGCTCTACTAGTGACCTCTAGCTCTACTAGTGTCTCTAGCTCTACTAGTGACCTCTAGCTCTACTAGTGACCTCTAGCTCCTCTACTAGTGACCTCTAGCTCCTCTACTAGTGACCTCTAGCTCTACTAGTGACCTCTAGCTCTACTAGTGTCTCTAGCTCTACTAGTGACCTCTAGCTCTACTAGTGTCTCTAGCTCTACTAGTGACCTCTAGCTCTACTAGTGACCTCTAGCTCCTCTACTAGTGACCTCTAGCTCCTCTACTAGTGACCTCTAGCTCTACTAGTGACCTCTAGCTCTACTAGTGACCTCTAGCTCCTCTACTAGTGACCTCTAGCTCTACTAGTGACCTCTAGCTCTACTAGTGACCTCTAGCTCCTCTACTAGGGACCTCTAGCTCTACTAGTGACCTCTAGCTCTACTAGTGACCTCTAGCTCCTCTACTAGTGACCTCTAGCTCTACTAGTGACCTCTAGCTCTACTAGTGACCTCTAGCTCTACTACTGACCTCTAGCTCTACTAGTGACCTCTAGCTCTACTAGTGACCTCTAGCTCCTCTACTAGTGACCTCTAGCTCCTCTACTAGTGACCTCTAGCTCTACTAGTGACCTCTAGCTCTACTAGTGACCTCTAGCTCTACTAGTGACCTCTAGCTCTACTAGTGACCTCTAGCTCCTCTACTAGTGACCTCTAGCTCTACTAGTGACCTCTAGCTCCTCTACTAGTGACCTCTAGCTATACTAGTGACCTCTAGCTCCTCTACTAGTGACCTCTAGCTCTACTAGTGACCTTTAGCTCTACTAGTGACCTCTAGCTCTACTAGTGACCTCTAGCTCTACTAGTGACCTCTAGCTCCTCTACTAGTGACCTCTAGCTCTACTAGTGACCTCTAGCTCTACTAGTGACCTCTAGCTCCTCTACTAGGGACCTCTAGCTCTACTAGTGACCTCTAGCTCTACTAGTGACCTCTAGCTCCTCTACTAGTGACCTCTAGCTCTACTAGTGACCTCTAGCTCTACTAGTGACCTCTAGCTCCTCTACTAGTGACCTCTAGCTCTACTAGTGACCTCTAGCTCTACTAGTGACCTCTAGCTCTACTAGTGACCTCTAGCTCCTCTACTAGTGACCTCTAGCTCCTCTACTAGTGACCTCTAGCTCTACTAGTGACCTCTAGCTCCTCTACTAGTGACCTCTAGCTCTACTAGTGACCTCTAGCTCTACTAGTGACCTCTAGCTCTACTAGTGACCTCTAGCTCTACTAGTGACCTCTAGCTCCTCTACTAGTGCTCTCTAGCTCTACTAGTGACCTCTAGCTCTACTAGTGACCTCTAGCTCTACTAGTGACCTCTAGCTCCTCTACTAGTGACCTCTAGCTCTACTAGTGACCTCTAGCTCCTCTACTAGTGACCTCTAGCTCTACTAGTGACCTCTAGCTCTACTAGTGACCTCTAGCTCTACTAGTGACCTCTAGCTCTACTAGTGACCTCTAGCTCCTCTACTAGTGACCTCTAGCTCCTCTACTAGTGACCTCTAGCTCCTCTACTAGTGACCTCTAGCTCCTCTACTAGTGACCTCTAGCTCTACTAGTGACCTCTAGCTCTACTAGTGACCTCTAGCTCTACTAGTGACCTCTAGCTCTCCTAGTGACCTCTAGCTCTACTAGTGACCTCTAGCTCCTCTACTAGTGACCTCTAGCTCTACTAGTGACCTCTAGCTCTACTAGTGACCTCTAGCTCTACTAGTGACCTCTAGCTCTACTAGTGACCTCTAGCTCTACTAGTGAACTCTAGCTCTACTAGTGACCTCTAGCTCCTCTACTAGTGACCTCTAGCTCTACTAGTGACCTCTAGCTCTACTAGTGACCTCTAGCTCTACTAGTGACCTCTAGCTCTACTAGTGACCTCTAGCTCCTCTACTAGTGACCTCTAGCTCCTCTACTAGTGACCTCTAGCTCCTCTACTAGTGACCTCTAGCTCTACTAGTGACCTCTAGCTCCTCTACTAGTGACCTCTAGCTCCTCTACTAGTGACCTCTAGCTCTACTAGTGACCTCTAGCTCTACTAGTGACCTCTAGCTCTACTAGTGACCTCTAGCTCTACTAGTGACCTCTAGCTCCTCTACTAGTGACCTCTAGCTCTACTAGTGACCTCTAGCTCCTCTACTAGTGACCTCTAGCTCTACTAGTGACCTCTAGCTCTACTAGTGACCTCTAGCTCTACTAGTGACCTCTAGCTCTACTAGTGACCTCTAGCTCCTCTACTAGTGACCTCTAGCTCTACTAGTGACCTCTAGCTCTACTAGTGACCTCTAGCTCCTCTACTAGTGACCTCTAGCTCCTCTACTAGTGACCTCTAGCTCTACTAGTGACCTCTAGCTCTACTAGTGACCTCTAGCTCTACTAGTGACCTCTAGCTCTACTAGTGACCTCTAGCTCTACTAGTGACCTCTAGCTCCTCTACTAGTGACCTCTAGCTCTACTAGTGACCTCTAGCTCTACTAGTGACCTCTAGCTCTACTAGTGACCTCTAGCTCCTCTACTAGTGACCTCTAGCTCTACTAGTGACCTCTAGCTCTACTAGTGACCTCTAGCTCTACTAGTGACCTCTAGCTCCTCTACTAGTAACCTCTAGCTCTACTAGTGACCTCTAGCTCCTCTACTAGTGACCTCTAGCTCTACTAGTGACCTCTAGCTCTACTAGTGACCTCTAGCTCCTCTACTAGTGACCTCTAGCTCCTCTACTAGTGACCTCTAGCTCCTCTACTAGTGACCTCTAGCTCTACTAGTGACCTCTAGCTCTACTAGTGACCTCTAGCTCTACTAGTGACCTCTAGCTCTACTAGTGACCTCTAGCTCTACTAGTGACCTCTAGCTCTACTAGTGACCTCTAGCTCTACTAGTGTCTCTAGCTCTACTAGTGACCTCTAGCTCTACTAGTGACCTCTAGCTCTACTAGTGACCTCTAGCTCTACTAGTGACCTCTAGCTCTACTAGTGACCTCTAGCTCTACTAGTGACCTCTAGCTCCTCTACTAGTGACCTCTAGCTCTACTAGTGACCTCTAGCTCCTCTACTAGTGACCTCTAGCTCTACTAGTGACCTCTAGCTCTACTAGTGACCTCTAGCTCTACTAGTGACCTCTAGCTCTACTAGTGACCTCTAGCTCTACTAGTGACCTCTAGCTCCTCTACTAGTGACCTCTAGCTCTACTAGTGTCTCTAGCTCTACTAGTGACCTCTAGCTCTACTAGTGTCTCTAGCTCTACTAGTGACCTCTAGCTCTACTAGTGACCTCTAGCTCCTCTACTAGTGACCTCTAGCTCCTCTACTAGTGACCTCTAGCTCTACTAGTGACCTCTAGCTCTACTAGTGTCTCTAGCTCTACTAGTGACCTCTAGCTCTACTAGTGTCTCTAGCTCTACTAGTGACCTCTAGCTCTACTAGTGACCTCTAGCTCCTCTACTAGTGACCTCTAGCTCCTCTACTAGTGACCTCTAGCTCTACTAGTGACCTCTAGCTCTACTAGTGACCTCTAGCTCCTCTACTAGTGACCTCTAGCTCTACTAGTGACCTCTAGCTCTACTAGTGACCTCTAGCTCCTCTACTAGGGACCTCTAGCTCTACTAGTGACCTCTAGCTCTACTAGTGACCTCTAGCTCCTCTACTAGTGACCTCTAGCTCTACTAGTGACCTCTAGCTCTACTAGTGACCTCTAGCTCTACTAGTGACCTCTAGCTCTACTAGTGACCTCTAGCTCTACTAGTGACCTCTAGCTCCTCTACTAGTGACCTCTAGCTCCTCTACTAGTGACCTCTAGCTCTACTAGTGACCTCTAGCTCTACTAGTGACCTCTAGCTCTACTAGTGACCTCTAGCTCTACTAGTGACCTCTAGCTCCTCTACTAGTGACCTCTAGCTCTACTAGTGACCTCTAGCTCCTCTACTAGTGACCTCTAGCTATACTAGTGACCTCTAGCTCCTCTACTAGTGACCTCTAGCTCTACTAGTGACCTTTAGCTCTACTAGTGACCTCTAGCTCTACTAGTGACCTCTAGCTCTACTAGTGACCTCTAGCTCCTCTACTAGTGACCTCTAGCTCTACTAGTGACCTCTAGCTCTACTAGTGACCTCTAGCTCCTCTACTAGGGACCTCTAGCTCTACTAGTGACCTCTAGCTCTACTAGTGACCTCTAGCTCCTCTACTAGTGACCTCTAGCTCTACTAGTGACCTCTAGCTCTACTAGTGACCTCTAGCTCCTCTACTAGTGACCTCTAGCTCTACTAGTGACCTCTAGCTCTACTAGTGACCTCTAGCTCTACTAGTGACCTCTAGCTCCTCTACTAGTGACCTCTAGCTCCTCTACTAGTGACCTCTAGCTCTACTAGTGACCTCTAGCTCCTCTACTAGTGACCTCTAGCTCTACTAGTGACCTCTAGCTCTACTAGTGACCTCTAGCTCTACTAGTGACCTCTAGCTCTACTAGTGACCTCTAGCTCCTCTACTAGTGCTCTCTAGCTCTACTAGTGACCTCTAGCTCTACTAGTGACCTCTAGCTCTACTAGTGACCTCTAGCTCCTCTACTAGTGACCTCTAGCTCTACTAGTGACCTCTAGCTCCTCTACTAGTGACCTCTAGCTCTACTAGTGACCTCTAGCTCTACTAGTGACCTCTAGCTCTACTAGTGACCTCTAGCTCTACTAGTGACCTCTAGCTCCTCTACTAGTGACCTCTAGCTCCTCTACTAGTGACCTCTAGCTCCTCTACTAGTGACCTCTAGCTCCTCTACTAGTGACCTCTAGCTCTACTAGTGACCTCTAGCTCTACTAGTGACCTCTAGCTCTACTAGTGACCTCTAGCTCTCCTAGTGACCTCTAGCTCTACTAGTGACCTCTAGCTCCTCTACTAGTGACCTCTAGCTCTACTAGTGACCTCTAGCTCTACTAGTGACCTCTAGCTCTACTAGTGACCTCTAGCTCTACTAGTGAACTCTAGCTCTACTAGTGACCTCTAGCTCCTCTACTAGTGACCTCTAGCTCTACTAGTGACCTCTAGCTCTACTAGTGACCTCTAGCTCTACTAGTGACCTCTAGCTCTACTAGTGACCTCTAGCTCCTCTACTAGTGACCTCTAGCTCCTCTACTAGTGACCTCTAGCTCCTCTACTAGTGACCTCTAGCTCTACTAGTGACCTCTAGCTCCTCTACTAGTGACCTCTAGCTCCTCTACTAGTGACCTCTAGCTCTACTAGTGACCTCTAGCTCTACTAGTGACCTCTAGCTCTACTAGTGACCTCTAGCTCTACTAGTGACCTCTAGCTCTACTAGTGACCTCTAGCTCCTCTACTAGTGACCTCTAGCTCTACTAGTGACCTCTAGCTCCTCTACTAGTGACCTCTAGGTCTACTAGTGACCTCTAGCTCTACTAGTGACCTCTAGCTCTACTAGTGACCTCTAGCTCTACTAGTGACCTCTAGCTCCTCTACTAGTGACCTCTAGCTCTACTAGTGACCTCTAGCTCTACTAGTGACCTCTAGCTCCTCTACTAGTGACCTCTAGCTCCTCTACTAGTGACCTCTAGCTCTACTAGTGACCTCTAGCTCTACTAGTGACCTCTAGCTCTACTAGTGACCTCTAGCTCTACTAGTGACCTCTAGCTCTACTAGTGTCCTCTAGCTCTACTAGTGACCTCTAGCTCCTCTACTAGTGACCTCTAGCTCTACTAGTGACCTCTAGCTCTACTAGTGACCTCTAGCTCTACTAGTGACCTCTAGCTCCTCTACTAGTGACCTCTAGCTCTACTAGTGACCTCTAGCTCTACTAGTGACCTCTATTATTCCATTATAAGTCTATTAGTTTAGAAACTATAGTTTAGTGTAGTTACGGGTTAGGGACAGGGTTTAAGGGATAGGGTTTAGGGGTTAGGGTTAGGGATAGGGGTTAGGGGTTAGGGGTTAGGGACAGGGTTTAAGGGATAGGGGTTAGGGAGTAGTGGTTAGGGGTTAGGGATAGGGGTTAGGGACAGTGTTTAAGGGATAGGGGTTAGGGGTTAGGGATAGGGGTTAGGGACAGTGTTTAAGGGATAGGGGTTAGGGGTTAGGGTTAGGGAGTAGGGGTTAGGGACAGGGTTTAAGGGATAGGGGTTAGGGGTTAGGGAGTAGGGGTTAGGGAGTAGGGGTTAGGGAGTAGGGGTTAGGGACAGGGTTTAAGGGTTAGGGTTAGGGAGTAGGGATAGGGAGTAGGGGTTAGGGACAGGGTTTAAGGAATAGGGTTTAGTGGTTAGGGTTAGGGAGTAGGGGTTAGGGGTTAGGGTTAGGGAGTAGGGGTTAGGGGTTAGGGGTTAGGGAGTAGGGGTTAGGGACAGGGTTTAAGGGTTAGGGTTAGGGAGTAGGGGTTAGGGAGTAGGGGTTAGGGGTTAGGGACAGGGTTTAAGGGATAGGGGTTAGGGAGTAGGGGTTAGGGGTTAGGGATAGGGGTTAGGGACAGTGTTTAAGGGATAGGGGTTAGGGGTTAGGGATAGGGGTTAGGGACAGTGTTTAAGGGATAGGGGTTAGGGGTTAGGGATAGGGGTTAGGGACAGTGTTTAAGGGATAGGGGTTAGGGGTTAGGGTTAGGGAGTAGGGGTTAGGGAGTAGTGGTTAGGGAGTAGGGGTTAGGGAGTAGGGGTTAGGGACAGGGTTTAAGGAATAGGGGTTAGTGGTTAGGGTTAGGGAGTAGGGGTTAGGGGTTAGGGTTAGGGAGTAGGGGTTAGGGGTTAGGGGTTAGGGAGTAGGGGTTAGGGACAGGGTTTAAGGGTTAGGGTTAGGGAGTAGGGGTTAGGGAGTAGGGGTTAGGGAGTAGGGATAGGGAGTAGGGGTTAGGGACAGGGTTTAATGGATAGGGGTTAGGGGTTAGGGTTAGGGAGTAGGGGTTAGGGAGTAGGGGTTAGGGACAGGGTTTAAGGGATAGGGGTTAGGGGTTAGGGTTAGGGAGTAGGGGTTAGGGAGTAGTGGTTAGGGAGTAGGGGTTAGGGAGTAGGGGTTAGGGAGTAGGGATAGGGAGTAGGGGTTAGGGGTTAGGGTTAGGGAGTAGGGGTTAGGGAGTAGGGGTTAGGGAGTAGGGATAGGGAGTAGGGGTTAGGGGTTAGGGTTAGGGAGTAGGGGTTAGGGAGTAGGGGTTAGGGACAGGGTTTAAGGGATAGGGGTTAGGGGTTAGGGTTAGGGAGTAGGGGTTAGGGAGTAGTGGTTAGGGAGTAGGGGTTAGGGAGTAGGGGTTAGGGACAGGGTTTAAGGGATAGGGGTTAGGGGTTAGGGTTAGGGAGTAGGGGTTAGGGTTAGGGAGTAGGGGTTAGGGAGTAGGGGTTAGGGACAGGGTTTAAGGGATAGGGGTTAGGGGTTAGGGTTAGGGAGTAGGGGTTAGGGAGTAGGGGTTAGGGACAGGGTTTAAGGGATAGGGGTTAGGGGTTAGGGTTAGGGAGTAGGGGTTAGGGAGTAGGGGTTAGGGAGTAGGGATAGGGAGTAGGGGTTAGGGGTTAGGGTTAGGGAGTAGGGGTTAGGGAGTAGGGGTTAGGGACAGGGTTTAAGGGATAGGGGTTAGGGAGTAGGGGTTAGGGAGTAGGGGTTAGGGGTTAGGGAGTAGGGTTAGGGTTAGGGGTTAGGGACAGTGTTTAAGGGATAGGGATTAGGGGTTAGGGTTAGGGAGTAGGGGTTAGGGAGTAGGGGTTAGGGAGTAGGGGTTAGGGAGTAGGGGTTAGGGTTAGGGAGTAGGGGTTAGGGAGTAGGGGTTAGGGAGTAGGGGTTAGGGTTAGGGTTAGGGAGTAGGGGTTAGGGACAGGGTTTAAGGGATAGGGGTTAGGGGTTAGGGAGTAGGGGTTAGGGACAGGGTTTAGGGTTTAGGGTCAGGGAGTAGGGGTTAGGGAGTAGGGGTTAGGGGTTAGGGTTAGGGAGTAGGGGTTAGGGAGTAGGGGTTAGGGACAGGGTTTAAGGGATAGGGGTTAGGGGTTAGGGTTAGGGAGTAGGGGTTAGGGAGTAGGGGTTAGGGAGTAGGGGTTAGGGACAGGGTTTAAGGGATAGGGTTTAGGGTTTAGGGTTAGGGAGTAGGGGTCAGGGAGTAGGGGTTAGGGTTAGGGAGTAGGGGTTAGGGGTTAGGGGTTAGGGAGTAGGGGTTAGGGACAGGATTTAAGGGATAGGGGTTAGGGGTTAGGGTTAGGGGTTAGGGAGTAGGGGTTAGGGACAGGGTTTAAGGGATAGGGATAGGGGTTAGGGGTTAGGGGTTAGGGAGTAGGGGTTAGGGACAGGATTTAAGGGATAGGGGTTAGGGTTTAGGGTGTAGGGGTTAGGGGCAGTGTTCAGGGTTAGTAGTAAGGTTTAGGGGTTATGGTGTAGGGGTTAGGGTGTAGGGGTAGTGTGTAGGGGTTAGGGGTTAGGGTGTAGGGGTAGTGTGTAGGGGTTAGGGGTTAGGGTGTAGGGGTAGTGTGTAGGGGTTAGTCTAGGTACGGCAGGTAGCTTAGTGGTTAAGAGCGTTGTACCAGTAACCGAAAGGTCGCTGGTTCTAATCCCCAAGCCGACTAGGTGAAAAATCTGTTGATGTGCCCTTGAGCAAGGCACTTAACCCTAATTGCTCCTGTAAGTCGCTCTGGATAAGAGCGTCTGCTAAATGACCAATTTATTTATAGGTACGGTACCTTTCTGAGGCAATACAGCTGCTCCCTCTGAGCTCCTCCTTTAGTCAGCGTGTTGATGGTCATCTTCTCTCTCCGTCTCTCTCTCCGTCTCTCTCCGTCTCTCTGTCTCCGTCTCTCTCTCTCTCTCTCTCTCCCTCTCCGTCTCTCTCTCTCTCTCTCTATCTCTCTCTCTCTATCTCTGTCTCTGTCTCTATCTCTCTCTTTCAGTAGAAGAGCTGTCTAGATGTCTCTGTCTGTTTTCAGTAGACTGAGGCAGTAGGCAGCAGCGGGACAGTAAAGAGCAGAAAAGAACCGAGCTGCACGAGAGCACTTAGAATCCAGCACCCTCCCGCCCTCCCTCCCTTCCACCCTCCCTCCCTCCCTTCCACCCTCCCTCCCTCTCTTTCTACAACCACCTTCTATCTCTCTCTCTCCATCCCCTCCCGCTTCTCTCTCTCCCTCTCTCTTCTTTCCACCCTCCCCCTTCTATCTCTCTCTCTCCATCCCCTCCCGCTTCTCTCCCTCCCTCCCTCTTCTTTCCACCCTCCCCCTTCTATCTCTCTCTCTCCATCCCCTCCCTCCCTTCTCTCTCTCCCTCCCTCTCTTTCCACCCTCCCTCCCTCCCTTCTCTCTCTCCCTCCCTCTCTTTCCACCCTCCCCCTTCTATCTCTCTCTGACTGGTGATGCTGCCCCTCTGCGGATTAATGAGGATTATATTATATCACATATTTATATATTAATTTATGTTCACTGTGGAAAAATTTATAACTTTGTTAATATATTTATATATTTAGTAGATATATTTACGTTAGTAATGCTTTATTAATATATTAATATATTTAGTAAGTTATTTACATTAGTAATACTTTATTAATATATTGACACTTGAAACCCTACCTCTTTAAGGAATACCTGGAATAGTATAACAGTAATCCTTCTACCCCCCCCCCCCCCCCCCCATACAAAAAATAAAAGGTGGTTGTCCCACTGGCTATCATAAATTGAATGCACCAATTTGTAAGTCGCTCTAGATAAGAGCGTCTGCTAAATGACTTAAATGTAAATGTAAAATATTAATATATTTAGTAGGTATATATACATTAGTAATACTTTATTAATATATTAATATATTTAGTAGGTATATATACGTTAGTAATACTTTATTAATATATTTAGTAGGTATATTTACGTTAGTAATACTTTATTAATATATTTAGTATTTTCTCAGGCTCATCATCCAGGTAGCAGGGTTAGGGTAACCTAGGCAGCAGCCTTACCACACCACTGAGTAGTTGTAAACAACAACAGCCCAGGAGAGAGAAAGTAGTCCCTGGGCGCTAGGAGAGAGAAAGGAGTCCCTGGGCGCTAGGAGAGAGAAAGGAGTCCCTGGGCGCTAGGAGAGAGAAAGGAGTCCCTGGGCAGCTGCCTCGCCCCCAGGCCTTCTTCCACTGATACTTCTAACCCTGTTCCTAGGATACTAGTTCCACTGCTGTCAGACCTAAGAAACCAGTTTCATACACATCAGGTGCATCTTAAAGACATGTGCGGGAATTATTTAAACCTCCCTCTTTTGGCTGGACGTTTCAATGTGTAGTTCATACGTGCATAATCTAGTAGCAGAATTACTGTTTTACCTCAATTAGCCATGAAATCCCTAGTTTGAAAGCGACTGTTTTTATGGAAGCTGTGCTGCGCCATTTTCCCTACATAGGAAAATTGCCAGCCCTCTAGCAATTTGAGTTCTAGCCAATGAGCTTCAGCCCCTCGCCATTTGAGTGACAGCTAGCAAGATGCACACGCAGCAGAGCCAGAGTGCGAGAGCAGTGAAGTGGTGCACATATCTACATGTGTGATGTCGTTCGCAATTTTCGGGGACAACTTTTGGCTCGTGGGCGCTACTTTAAGAACTACTGGCTAAAAAGTATAGAAAAGTACCGGAGAATCTTCTTCTTGTCTAATTTCCGTATTCCTCCCCCTGCACATTTACATGTTAGTCATTTAGCAGATGCTCTTATCCAGAGCCACTTACACTTAATGCATTCATCTTAAGATAGCTTTTTATTTAACCCTAATTTTACCAGGTAAGTTGAGTGAGAACACATTCTCATTTACAGCAATGACCTGGGGAATAGTTACAGGGGAGAGGGAGGGGGGAGGAATGAACCAATTGGAAACAGCCTGAAGACCTGGGGAATAGTTACAGGGGAGAGGAGGGGGGATGAATGAACCAATTGGAAACAGCCTGAAGGTAGCTAGGTGGGACAACCACATATCACAGTCATAGTAAGTCAATTTTTCTTCAATAAATAGCTATCAGAACAGAAACAAACGTTGGATGCCAATAAACCCCATGAGGAGAACTGGACCCTGTCCCTAACCCTAACCCATCCGATAAACCCCATGAGGAGAACTGGACCCTGTCCCTAACCCTAACCCATCCGATAAACCCCATGAGGAGAACTGGACCCTGTCCCTAACCCTAACCCATCCGATAAACCCCATGAGGAGAACTGGACCCTGTCCCTAACCCTAACCCATCCAACCGATAAACCCCATGAGGAGAACTGGACCCTGTCCCTAACCCTAACCCATCCGATAAACCCCATGAGGAGAACTGGACCCTGTCCCTAACCCTAACCCATCCGATAAACCCCATGAGGAGAACTGGACCCTGTCCCTAACCCTAACCCATCCGATAAACCCCATGAGGAGAACTGGACCCTGTCCCTAACCCTAACCCATCCGATAAACCCCATGAGGAGAACTGGACCCTGTCCCTAACCCTAACCCATCCGATAAACCCCATGAGGAGAACTGGACCCTGTCCCTAACCCTAACCCATCCAACCGATAAACCCGATGAGGAGAACTGGACCCTGTCCCTAACCCTAACCCATCCAACCGATAAACCCCATGAGGAGAACTGGACCCTGCCCCTAACCTAACCCATCCGATAAACCCCATGAGGAGAACTGGACCCTGTCCCTAACCCTAACCCATCCGATAAACCCCATGAGGAGAACTGGACCCTGTCCCTAACCCTAACCCATCCGATAAACCCCATGAGGAGAACTGGACCCTGTCCCTAACCCTAACCCATCCAACCGATAAACCCCATGAGGAGAACTGGACCCTGTCCCTAACCCTAACCCATCCGATAAACCCCATGAGGAGAACTGGACCCTGTCCCTAACCCTAACCCATCCGATAAACCCCATGAGGAGAACTGGACCCTGTCCCTAACCCTAACCCATCCGATAAACCCCATGAGGAGAACTGGACCCTGTCCCTAACCCTAACCCATCCAACCGATAAACCCCATTAGGAGAACTGGACCCTGTCCCTAACCCTAACCCATCCGATAAACCCCATGAGGAGAACTGGACCCTGCCCCTAACCCTAACCCATCCGATAAACCCCATGAGGAGAACTGGACCCTGTCCCTAACCCTAACCCATCCGATAAACCCCATGAGGAGAACTGGACCCTGTCCCTAACCCTAACCCATCCAACCGATAAACCCCATGAGGAGAACTTGACCCTGCCCCTAACCCTAACCCATCCGATAAACCCCATGAGGAGAACTGGACCCTGTCCCTAACCCTAACCCATCCAACCGATAAACCCCATGAGGAGAACTGGACCCTGTCCCTAACCCTAACCCATCCGATAAACCCCATGAGGAGAACTGGACCCTGTCCCTAACCCTAACCCATCCGATAAACCCCATGAGGAGAACTGGATCCTGTTCCTAACCCTAACCCATCCGATAAACCCCATGAGGAGAACTGGACCCTGTCCCTAACCCTAACTCATCCGATAAACCCCATGAGGAGAACTGGACCCTGTCCCTAACCCTAACCCATCCGATAAACCCCATGAGGAGAACTGGACCCTGTCCCTAACCCTAACCCATCCGATAAACCCCATGAGGAGAACTGGACCCTGTCCCTAACCCTAACCCATCCAACCGATAAACCCCATGAGGAGAACTGGACCCTGTCCCTAACCCTAACCCATCCGATAAACCCCATGAGGAGAACTGCATCCTGTCTGTCACAACGCGTTTGTTTCAGTTCTTCTTCTTTGATGGCATTTATCAGCATCCAACGTTTGTTTCTGTTCTGATGGGGTTTATCTGCATCCAACGTTATCAGCAAAGTCAGAGCTAGTAAGGGGGAAGAAAGTCAAGTGTGAGTGTTAGTTCACGAAAGGCATGTTTTTAAAAATATATATTTTTTATTTTTATTTTTTTGGGGGGAGGGTCTGGATTAGGAGGAGGAGCAAGGGGGATACTGTGGGATTATTTAAGATACTCTTTGAAAAGGTAGGGTTTCAGATGTTTTCGGAAGATGGGCAGGGACTCTGCTGTCCTAGCTTCAGGGAAAGGGGTGGGAGGGCCAAGAGACCAGAGGTGGCAGAACGGGGAGCTCGGGTTGGGGTGTAGGATTTGAGCAGAGCCTGAAGGTAGGGACTCAGGTTGGGGTGTAGGATTTGAGCAGAGCCTGAAGGTAGGGACTCAGGTTGGGGTGTAGGATTTGAGCAGAGCCTGAAGGTAGGGACTCAGGTTGTGGTGTAGGATTTGAGCAGAGCCTGAAGTTAGGGACTCAGGTCGGGGTGTAGGATTTGAGCAGAGCCTGAAGGTAGGGACTCAGGTTGGGGTGTAGGGTTTGAGCAGAGCCTGAAGGTAGGGACTCAGGTTGGGGTGTAGGGTTTGAGCAGAGCCTGAAGGTAGGGACTCAGGTTGTGGTGTAGGATTTGAGCAGAGCCTGAAGTTAGGGACTCAGGTCGGGGTGTAGGATTTGAGCAGAGCCTGAAGGTAGGGACTCAGGTTGGGGTGTAGGGTTTGAGCAGAGCCTGAAGGTAGGGACTCAGGTTGGGGTGTAGGGTTTGAGCAGAGCCTGAAGGTAGGGACTCAGGTTGGGGTGTAGGATTTGAGCAGAGCCTGAAGGTAGGGACTCAGGTTGGGGTGTAGGGTTTGAGCAGAGCCTGAAGGTAGGGACTCAGGTTGGGGTGTAGGATTTGAGCAGAGCCTGAAGGTAGGGACTCAGGTTGGGGTGTAGGATTTGAGCAGAGCCTGAAGGTAGGGACTCAGGTTGGGGTGTAGGATTTGAGCAGAGCCTGAAGGTAGGGACTCGGGTTGGGGTGTAGGATTTGAGCAGAGCCTGAAGTTAGGGACTCAGGTCGGGGTGTAGGATTTGAGCAGAGCCTGAAGGTAGGGACTCAGGTTGGGGTGTAGGGTTTGAGCAGAGCCTGAAGGTAGGGACTCAGGTTGGGGTGTAGGGTTTGAGCAGAGCCTGAAGGTAGGGACTCAGGTTGGGGTGTAGGGTTTGAGCAGAGCCTGAAGGTAGGGACTCAGGTTGGGGTGTAGGATTTGAGCAGAGCCTGAAGGTAGGGACTCAGGTTGGGGTGTAGGATTTGAGCAGAGCCTGAAGGTAGGGACTCAGGTTGGGGTGTAGGATTTGAGCAGAGCCTGAAGGTAGGGACTCAGGTTGGGGTGTAGGGTTTGAGCAGAGCCTGAAGGTAGGGACTCAGGTTGGGGTGTAGGATTTGAGCAGAGCCTGAAGGTAGGGACTCAGGTTGGGGTGTAGGATTTGAGCAGAGCCTGAAGGTAGGGACTCAGGTTGGGGTGTAGGATTTGAGCAGAGCCTGAAGGTAGGGACTCAGGTTGGGGTGTAGGATTTGAGCAGAGCCTGAAGGTAGGGACTCGGGTTGGGGTGTAGGATTTGAGCAGAGCCTGAAGTTAGGGACTCAGGTCGGGGTGTAGGATTTGAGCAGAGCCTGAAGGTAGGGACTCAGGTTGGGGTGTAGGGTTTGAGCAGAGCCTGAAGGTAGGGACTCAGGTTGGGGTGTAGGGTTTGAGCAGAGCCTGAAGGTAGGGACTCAGGTTGGGGTGTAGGATTTGAGCAGAGCCTGAAGGTAGGGACTCAGGTTGGGGTGTAGGATTTGAGCAGAGCCTGAAGGTAGGGACTCAGGTTGGGGTGTAGGATTTGAGCAGAGCCTGAAGGTAGGGACTCAGGTTGGGGTGTAGGGTTGGAGCATAGCCTGAAGGTAGGGACTCAGGTTGGGGTGTAGGGTTTGAGCAGAGCCTGAAGGTAGGGACTCAGGTTGGGGTGTAGGATTTGAGCAGAGCCTGAAGGTAGGGACTCAGGTTGGGGTGTAGGGTTGGAGCAGAGCCTGAAGGTAGGGACTCAGGTTGGGGTGTAGGGTTTGAGCAGAGCCTGAAGGTAGGGACTCAGGTTGGGGTGTAGGGTTTGAGCAGAGCCTGAAGGTAGGGACTCAGGTTGGGGTGTAGGGTTTGAGCAGAGCCTGAAGGTAGGGAGGGGCAGTTCCTCTTGCTGCTCCGTAGGTAAGCACCATGGTCTTGTAGTGGATGCGAGCTTCTACTTGAAGCCAGTGGAGTGGGCGGAGAAGCAGTGTGGCATGCGAAAACTTGGGAAGGTTGAACATGGGAGAACTTGGGAAGGTTGAACATGGGAGAACTTGGGAAGGTTGAACATGGGAGAACTTGGGAAGGTTGAACATGGGAGAACTTGGGAAGGTTAAACATGGGAGAACTTGGGAAGGTTGAACATGGGAGAACTTGGGAAGGTTGAACATGGGAGAACTTGGGAAGGTTGAACATGGGAGAACTTGGGAAGGTTGAACATGGGAGAACTTGGGAAGGTTGAACATGGGAGAACTTGGGAAGGTTGAACATGGGAGAACTTGGGAAGGTTGAACATGGGAGAACTTGGGAAGGTTGAACATGGGAGAACTTGGGAAGGTTGAACATGGGAGAACTTGGGAAGGTTGAACATGGGAGAACTTGGGAAGGTTGAACATGGGAGAACTTGGGAAGGTTGAACATGGGAGAACTTGGGAAGGTTGAACATGGGAGAACTTGGGAAGGTTGAACATGGGAGAACTTGGGAAGGTTGAACATGGGAGAACTTGGGAAGGTTGAACATGGGAGAACTTGGGAAGGTTGAACATGGGAGAACTTGGGAAGGTTGAACATGAGAGAACTTGCCTCCTTTCCTTATTGATGTGCTTGTCCCCTCTCCTTCTTCCTCTCCTTGTCTCCTTTCCTTATTCCCCTCCTCTCTCCTCTCCTTCTTCCTCTCCTTGTCTCCTTTCCTTATTCCCCTCCTCTCTCCTCTCCTTCGTCCTCTCATTGTCTCCTCTCCTTATTCCCCTCCTTGTCGCCTCTCCTTATTCCCCTCCTCTCTCCTCTCCTTATTCCTCTCCTTTTTCCTCTCATTGTCTCCTTTCCTTATTCCCCTCCTTGTCTCCTCTCCTTCTTCCTCTCCTTGTCTCCTCTCCTTATTCCTCACAACTGAGAGCTGATTCCTAGCAGAGGATGCTCTCACATATGAGAGGAGATGAACAGAGAGGAGAGAGAGGAGGAGAGCGCTGGCCTCAGACTATTTGTGTGTATTGTTGTGAATTGTTAGATACTACTGCACTGTTGGAGTTATGAACAGAAGTATTTCCCTACACCAGCAATAACATCTGCTAAATATATGTATGGACCAATAAAATTTGATTTGATTTTAGATAAACCCATATATCCATTTGGTTAAGCAGCTAGCAGCATATTAGTCTCCACTAGAGGTAAAGTAATTTAAATGTAGAACTATCTGTCATCATACTCGGTGTGTTTTATGGTTCAGTACCAACTAACAGAAACAAACGTTGGATGCCGATAAATGCCATCAAAGAAGAAGAACTGAAACAAACGCGTTGTGACAGACAGGGTCCAGTTCTCCTCATGGGGTTTATCGGTTGGATGGGTTAGGGTTAGGTTAGGGACAGGGTCCAGTTCTCCTCATGGGGTTTATCGGATGGGTTAGGGTTAGGGACAGGGTCCAGTTCTCCTCATGGGGTTTATCGGATGGGTTAGGGTTAGGGACAGGGTCCAGTTCTCCTCATGGGGTTTATCGGATGGGTTAGGTTAGGGACAGGGTCCAGTTCTCCTCATGGGGTTTATCGGATGGGTTAGGGTTAGGGACAGGGTCCAGTTCTCCTCATGGGGTTTATCGGATGGGTTAGGGTTAGGGACAGGGTCCAGTTCTCCTCATGGGGTTTATCGGTTGGATGGGTTAGGGTTAGGGACAGGGTCCAGTTCTCCTCATGGGGTTTATCGGATGGGTTAGGGTTAGGGACAGGGTCCAGTTCTCCTCATGGGGTTTATCGGATGGGTTAGGGTTAGGGACAGGGTCCAGTTCTCCTCATGGGGTTTATCGGTTGGATGGGTTAGGGTTAGGGACAGGGTCCAGTTCTCCTCATGGGGTTTATCGGATGGGTTAGGGTTAGGGACAGGGTCCAGTTCTCCTCATGGGGTTTATCGGTTGGATGGGTTAGGTTAGGGACAGGGTCCAGTTCTCCTCATGGGGTTTATCGGTTGGATGGGTTAGGGACAGTGTCCAGTTCTCATCATGGGGTTTATCGGCAGGTAGCTTAGTGGGTAAGAGCGTTGTGCCAGTAACCGAAAGGTCGCTGGTTCTAATCCCCGAGCCGACTAGGTGAAAAATCTGTCGATGTGCCCTTGAGCAAGGCACTTAACCCTAATTGCTCCTGTAAGTCGCTCTGGATAAGAGCGTCTGCTAAATGACAAAAAATAAAAATAAATAAAAATTTATCGGTTGGATGGGTTAGGTTAGGGACAGGGTCCAGCTCTCCTCCGCTTGCTGCTTGTACTTCACGGGCTTCCGTTGTTGAAAGTGTAAACAGTGGCGCATGCACTCTGTTGTTTTCAAATATCTCTCTTTCAAGGTAAGAAAGCGTTTATATATTAACTGCGTGACTCGGGTAGTTACACCTACCCTTGCTACGTTGTAATATAGCAATCAACAGCAACCTTAGCTAGTTAGTTAGCTTCTGGGATACAAACAAACCGAGCATAGCTAGCCTCTTTCCGTGATTTGCTTGTTAAGCAGCTAGCTAGCTAAAGTAACCTCCTATGGTTTGCTTGTTAAGCAGCTAGCTAACGTTAACCTCCTATGGTTTGCTTGTTAAGCAGCTAGCTAGCTAACGTTAACCTCCTATGGTTTGCTTGTTAAGCAGCTAGCTAGCTAAAGTAACCTCCTATGGTTTGCTTGTTAAGCAGTTAGCTAGCTAACGTTAACCTCCTATGGTTTGCTTGTTAAGCAGCTAGCTAGCTAAAGTAACCTCCTGTGGTTTGCTTGTTAAGCAGCTAGCTAGCTAAAGTAACCTCCTGTGGTTTGATTGTTAAGCAGTTAGCTAGCTAACGTTAACCTCCTATGGTTTGCTTGTTAAGCAGCTACCGTTAGCCTCCTTCCATGGTTCGCTTGTTAAGCAGCTAACTAGGTACCGTTAGCCTCCTTCCATGGTTCGCTTGTTAAGCAGCTAACTAGGTACCGTTAACCTCCTATGGTTTGCTTGTTAAGCAGCTAACTAGGTACCGTTAGCCTCCTTCCATGGTTCGCTTGTTAAGCAGCTAACTAGGTACCGTTAGCCTCCTTCCATGGTTCGCTTGTTAAGCAGCTAACTAGGTACCGTTAGCCTCCTTCCATGGTTTGCTTGTTAAGCAGCTAACTAGGTACCGTTAGCCTCCTTCCATGGTTTGCTTGTTAAGCAGCTAACTAGGTACCGTTAGCCTCCTTCCATGGTTTGCTTGTTAAGCAGCTAACTAGGTACCGTTAGCCTCCTTCCATGGTTCGCTTGCTAGGCAGAGAGTACTGTAGTTTTGGGACACAACATCAGGAGTCTGTATATTGGTTGGACTGCCTTTTTATTTAGACCTTTTTGGGATGGCATTAATGACTACAGTTGTTTACCGACCGTATCTTCAGTATTAAGCTTGAAAAGCTGGTCAATGGGAAGTTGAATGGCTGCTTCCTGGGCATTAAGAAGAACCGCCATGTTCAACTTGTCCTGTAAGGCCAGATTCTGGTTCACTGCACCAGCTCCCCTGAGTGATGGCAGTCAGATACAGTAGATAGGTAGCCAGGTTCAGCCAGTGGAGTTTTAAAGCCATGTTCCAGAGTGAGTTTATCAATGCTAGGCTTTGCTATGTTTGATCATTCTGGCATGTTTCGCGGAGATGCTGTTGAGTGTGGGTTTAGATGTGTAACGTTAACTGTGTGTGTGTAACAGTGTGTTCTGATGTGTTTTTTCAGGGACCTGATGATGAGTGATATGCGTCAGTCGTTGCTGCGTCGTGATGCCCTGAGCGCCGCTAAAGAGGTTCCAACCATGTCTGGTTATTCAGCAGTCTGCTATGGTGTTGGAATGATTATTGGTTAGTTGGAGGTAGCCTAGTTATTGCTTATTAATGTGTGTTTCAGGTGCTGTACCATCTGGATATCTACCTGTCTGGGCAGGTACAGAATAGCCCCTCCCCCTCGGTGGACACGCCCACTCTGGAACTGGTGGAGGAGTTTATACTGCACAGGGTACCACCTTTATGCCCTGTCTCCATGGTTTCATACCACACACTCTTTAGGTTGCCTTTATGCCCTGTCTCCATGGTTTCATACCACACACTCTTTAGGTTGCCTTTATGCCCTGTCTCCATGGTTTCATACCACACACTCTTTAGGTTGCCTGTATGTCCTGTCTCCATGGTTTCATACCACACACTCTTTAGGTTGCCTTTATGCCCCGTCTCCATGGTTTCATACCACACACTCTTTAGGTTGCCTGTATGCCCTGTCTCCATGGTTTCATACCACACACTCTTTAGGTTGCCTTTATGTCCCGTCTCCATGGTTTCATACCACACACTCTTTAGGTTGCCTGTATGCCCTGTCTCCATGGTTTCATACCACACACTCTTTAGGTTACCTTTATGCCCTGTCTCCATGGTTTCATACCACACACTCTTTAGGTTGCCTTTATGCCCTGTCTCCATGGTTTCATACCACACACTCTTTAGGTTGCCTTTATGCCCTGTCTCCATGGTTTCATACCACACACTCTTTAGGTTGCCTTTATGCCCCGTCTCCAAGGTTTCATACCACACACTCTTTAGGTTGCCTGTATGCCCCGTCTCCACGGTTTCATACCACACACTCTTTAGGTTGCCTGTATGCCCCGTCTCCACGGTTTCATACCACACACTCTTTAGGTTGCCTTTATGCCCCGTCTCCATGGTTTCATACCACACACTCTTTAGGTTGCCTGTATGCCCCGTCTCCACGGTTTCATACCACACACTCTTTAGGTTGCCTGTATGCCCCGTCTCCACGGTTTCATACCACACACTCTTTAGGTTGCCTTTATGCCCTGTCTCCACGGTTTCATACCACACACGCTTTAGGTTGCCTTTATGCCCTGTCTCCATGGTTTCATACCACACACTCTTTAGGTTGCCTTTATGCCCTGTCTCCATGGTTTCATACCACACACTCTTTAGGTTGCCTTTATGCCCTGTCTCCATGGTTTCATACCACACACTCTTTAGGTTGCCTTTATGCCCTGTCTCCATGGTTTCATACCACACACTCTTTAGGTTGCCTTTATGCCCTGTCTCCATGGTTTCATACCACACACTCTTTAGGTTGCCTTTATGCCCTGTCTCCATGGTTTCATACCACACACTCTTTAGGTTGCCTTTATGTCCTGTCTCCATGGTTTCATACCACACACTCTTTAGGTTGCCTGTATGCCCTGTCTCCATGGTTTCATACCACACACTCTTTAGGTTGCCTGTATGTCCTGTCTCCATGGTTTCATACCACACACTCTTTAGGTTGCCTGTATGCCCTGTCTCCATGGTTTCATACCACACACTCTTTAGGTTGCCTGTATGCCCTGTCTCCATGGTTTCATACCACACACTCTTTAGGTTGCCTGTATGTCCTGTCTCCATGGTTTCATACCACACACTCTTTAGGTTGCCTTTATGTCCTGTCTCCATGGTTTCATAACTGTTTGGTTGTATGTGTGTAGAGGATGAGTGCGTTACAGGAGCTGCAGCTGTTGGAGATCATGTGCAGCTGTTTCCAGGAACAGAGTCGAGACGCTGTGAGACAACTCATCTTCTCTGCCCTGTTCACTCTACAAGGTGTGGGTCTGTCTTCAGTGTGTGTGTGTCTTCAGTGTGTGTGTGTGTGTGTCTTCTGTGTGTGTGTGTGTGTGTCTTCAGTGTGTGTGTCTTCAGTGTGTGTGTGTGTGTGTGTCTTCAGTGTGTGTATTTGTTCAGTGTGTGTGTCTGTCTTCAGTGTGTGTCTTCAGTGTGTTTGTGTGTCTTCAGTGTGTGTGTGTGTCTTCAGTGTGTGTCTTCTGTGTTCAAGTTTTATTAAATCTGTGTTTTACTTCTCCTTCTGTCGCCAAGGTAACCAGGCTGACGAGAGTCGCATGGCGTTGCTAGGCAAGCTAGTCTCTATGGCGATCGCTGTGGGCAGGGTCCCCATCCTGCAGTGTGCTGCTACCTGGTTACAGGTTAGAACACACCTTCACTTAACATGGACAGGGCAAGTCTATGGAGGGATTTCAGTGATACCTTCACTTAACATGGACAGGGCAAGTCTATGGAGGGATTTCAGTGATACCTTCACTTAACATGGACATGGCAAGTCTATGGAGGGATTTCAGTGGTACCTTCACTTAACATGGACAGGGCAAGTCTATGGAGGGATTTCAGAACACACACCTTCACTTAACATGGACAGGGCAAGTCTATGGAGGGATTTCAGAACACACACCTTCACTTAACATGGACAGGGCAAGTCTATGGAGGGATTTCAGTGATACCTTCACTTAACATGGACAGGGCAAGTCTATGGAGGGATTTCAGAACACACACCTTCACTTAACATGGACAGGGCAAGTCTATGGAGGGATTTCAGTGATAACTTCACTTAACATGGACAGGGCAAGTCTATGGAGGGATTTCAGTGGTACCTTCACTTAACATGGACAGGGCAAGTCTATGGAGGGATTTCAGAACACACACCTTCACTTAACATGGACAGGGCAAGTCTATGGAGGGATTTCAGAACACACACCTTCACTTAACATGGACAGGGCAAGTCTATGGAGGGATTTCAGTGGTACCTTCACTTAACATGGACAGGGCAAGTCTATAGAGGGATTTCAGTGGTACCTTCACTTAACATGGACAGGGCAAGTCTATGGAGGGATTTCAGTGGTACCTTCACTTAACATGGACAGGGCAAGTCTATGGAGGGATTTCAGTGGTACCTTCACTTAACATGGACAGGGCAAGTCTATGGAGGGATTTCAGTGGTACCTTCACTTAACATGGACAGGGCAAGTCTATAGAGGGATTTCAGAACACACACCTTCACTTAACATGGACAGGGCAAGTCTATGGAGGGATTTCAGTGGTACCTTCACTTAACATGGACAGGGCAAGTCTATGGAGGGATTTCAGTGGTACCTTCACTTAACATGGACAGGGCAAGTCTATGGAGGGATTTCAG
>NW_028163717.1:2500-50060 GCF_964263955.1 Coregonus lavaretus
ATCCTCTGCCTTCTTGATTGGTCAGAAGTGAGGCTGAGCGGTTGTGATTCAATACCTACTAGCATATTGCTTAGAATGCACGCTCAGTACATTGGACCGTTTTTCTAGAGCATCACGTTTGTGGTGAATGGTGAGAGACTGACTGATCTACCAATAACAGTGAGGAGTTATTCAGGATGGGAGGGGATTGGGAGATCAGTCGGTCTGCAATCGGTCTGGAACATGACCGTTGCTTCTCATTCTGAGTGGTCTGCTAGTATGCATATTGGAACAGAGTGGAAGCGCTCTGAACCCAAGGTGCATCCCAAATGGCACCCTATTCACTATAGTGCACTACTTTTGCCCCCTATGGGCTCTGGTCAAAAGTAGTGCACTAAATATGGAATAGGGTGCCATTTGGGACACAAAACAAGTGTAAATGGAGGCGCTCAGTCCGTCTATCCATCTGTGGTTATTCGATCCATCTCCAATCCATATTTAAAACCAGAGGACATTAACTATGGTGACGACCATGCTGCTGTATTTAACTTGACTTGACTCCATTATTATACGTAAGGAACACTGAATCAGCTCTTGTCCACATTAAAAGGCTTGAGTCCCAAATGGCACCCCATTCCCTATATAGTTCACTACTTTAGTAGTGCAGTATGTAGAGCAAGGGTTCCCAAAATGATTGTTTATTGAGATTGCCTTTATTAAATACAACACCAGCTTGATTTTCTACACAGTTAAACAAGACTCATGACATATTTTAGGGAGGCTATTTAATAATAATAATAATAATAATAATATTAATAGATATGGATAATAAATAAAGTCTAGATCTGTTTTCCGCTACCAAATATGTTTTATGACGATAATTTATATGAACTCTCAATTTAATTATGCATGTTCTATTTTACAGAAAGTGATTCGATCATTTGATAGCGACAGAGTCGCACATTGTATAAGATCACTTCCCGAGATTACTAAGTCCAATTTATTTGACTCCTCGACTTTAGAAGGTCGTAGCTAGGCTTCTGAATATCACAGAGACAAACCAAGGATATTCCCATGTGCATCAGAGGCGCGTCTCCCTCTGGTCATTTCACCGCTTGTTTCTAGCCTAAAGCATTGCGGATTTATGCGTCGTTGTAGATCGGTGTAAACAAACTTTGGTGCCCTATATGGTTGGGACCCCTGATGGAGAGAATAGGGACCATTTGGGACCCCTGATGGAGAGAATAGGGACCATTTGGGACCAGAAGGTGTGGATGAGGATTCTGTTGCATTCTCTCTATTACAAGGACTTGAGAAGAATCTGTACGTTTAGAAGGTTTTAGAAAACACATTGATGATGATGATGAGGAAGAACATTTTCTCTGGCTTTTTAGTTCTTTACCCCCCCCAACCAACCAAGCCCTAGTTAGAAGTATGTTGCTGTGTCGTGGTGTGTCGTGGTGTGTGGTGTGTGGTCTGTGGTCTGTGTATGTTCCAATCTATACCTTTCTCCTGGTTTAACATCCTTTCATCCTTCCATCCTTCCATCCTTTCATCCTTTCATCCTTTCATCCTTCCATCCCTCCATTCCTCTGTTAGTAGTTCAGCTTTCCTCACTTTATTTTAGTGCCTTTCTGGAAAACACTGAATAAAAAAATGGTATACCTCTGGAACCAACGTGTCTGTTTTGAAGATTCAATCTGTTGGGATCTGTTCCAAACACACTCAGTCAGTGTAGATATGATGACACAATACACTTTTGAGGGTAAAATTGGCAGGACACAATTCTACTGCATATAAAAATAGATATCCACCTTGCGCAATACGTTCTGTACGTTGCCCATGCTTTGTCTTATAAAAGTAGGGCATCTTATCTGGTACTAGACTCTTCCTGTTAATGGTCCTCCTGCCTGCCACGTCTCCGGGCTTTGAACTGGATTGTGTATCTTCGTGAAATGATGTCCTTTAATACAGTAGGTTTGAAGACGTTACTGTTTCAATCTGTTTGCAATTCTATTGCATTTAAAAATAAATTGTACACGTACATTCTTGGTGAATCTGCTGGCATCTGTCACAATCACAGAGTTCATCATTATAGATTCAACACTCCTATAGTTCCTCCCACCAGCCTCCTCTGCTGTATAGATGCATCACTCCTATATCTCCTCCCACCAGCCTCCTCTGCTGTATAGATGCATCACTCCTATATCTCCTCCCACCAGCCTCCTCAGCTGTATAGATTCAACACTCCTATATCTCCTCCCACCAGCCTCCTCTGCTGTATAGATTCAACACTCCTATATCTCCTCCCACCAGCCTCCTCAGCTGTATAGATTCAACACTCCTATATGTCCTCCCACCAGCCTTCTCTGCAGTATAGATTCAACACTATACACTTTATTATCTTGGACAGGACACACAATTCTACTGCATATAAAAATACTTCCTGGTACAAGACCCGTGGTGTGTGTCCCAAATGGCACCCTAGTCCCTATATAGTGCACTACTTTTGACTAGGGTACATAGGGCTCTGACCAAAAGTAGTGCACTGTATAGGGCAGTGGTTCCAAACCTTTTTCGGTTACTGTACCACCAACGGAATTTTGCTCTTCCCGTTTGGGATGCATGCCATGGTTTTCTGACTGCCTTCCCCCTGTATCTCTAGGCTCTGACGTAGATGGTGTACTGCGATATGACTGTATTACCGTCCCGGTGTGGTCTAGTGGAAACAGGTGGAGAGGGCCTGAGCAGATCCAGCCATCCGTCCTCTCCATCCCTCTCCCCTTCAACCTAACCTCCGTTCCCCCATGAAGAACGGAAGTGGGGACTCCGTTCAGGTGTCTTTCTACGCCTGCTACGTCAGGTTCCTAGAAATGAGACTCAAAATGAGTCGAGGCATGTTAACTATGGCAGATCAGCTGGAGCTCCTAGTTCTCCTGTGGGACACATGCTGTACAGATGTAGGATCTTAATTTGAGACAGTTTGCTATAGCAGGAAAATAATCCTGCAGCATCAGGAAATGTGGATTATAATGAATGGACATATTTGTAGGGGTTGATACATTTTTTGTTAGGGCAAATCAAGTCTTGACATTTCAAAGCGGAAATTACACACTTTAGAAACCTTTTAAAAACGCAAATATACTACAAGTTTGCATTTCCTGTGCCTCCCGAGTGGCGCAGCGGTCTAAGGCACTACATCGCTAGTGCTAGATGCGTCACTACAGACCCGGGTTCGATCCCAGACTGTCGCTGCGACTGGGAGACCCATGAGGCGGCGCGCAATTGGCCAAGCGTCGTCCGGGTTAGGGGAGGGTTTGGCCGGCCTGGATGTCCTTGTCCCATCGCGCTCTAGCGACTCCTTGTGGCGGGCCGGGCGCATGCACGCTGACTTCGGTCGCCAGTTGTACGGCGTTTCCACCAACACGTTGGTGAGGCTGGCTTCCGGGTTAAGCGAGCAGTGTGTCAAGAAGCAGTGCGACTTGGCAGGGTTGTGTTTCGGAGGACGCGTGGCTCTCGACCTTCTCCTCTCCCGAGTCCGTAGGGGAGTTGCAGCAATGGGACAAGACTGTAACTACCAATTGGATATCACGAAAAAGGGGTAAAAAGTACAACAACAAAAAAAAGGTTTGTATTTCCTGCTTTGCGACATCAAAGTAACAATAGAAGCTCTTAACTACTTCTGTAGATAGATAAAGAGAAGATCCTTATAGATACACACCTACACAAAATATCACATCTGCCATTTTGGAATATCAAAATACCTGATATCAGAAGAAACACAGAAAATGTCTCACCTTTCCAGGTAGAGAGGACCTTTAATGCATTCCGGTTCATGGATAGACTGTATATCTGCAATGATAGTACTGTACTGTATATTTGTAATGACAGTTTACTGTATATCTGTAATGCCAGTGGACTATTTGCAGAGTGTGTAAGCCAGAGATAAGACTGCTCTTTAGTGTACTTCCCCTGTGTGTCACCTTGTAATGAATACCTGCTTTATGGTCCAGGGCAAGGACACCTGGCACACACAGACAGACAGAACGCCTGCGCAGGGTATGTGAATGGTTTTTACCTTTCAGACCAGAGGACAAAGTACACAGGAGAGACACCTGTGACATCATATATTATTTCGAGTTTAGAAACATCTCGGACACACAATTCTGGGAATATTATTGTCAAAACCAAAAGGCCTAAATCTAACGACACTACATGGATGGCTGAACACACGTTGAGTACCTGGGCTCTGAGGATTTAATGGATATTGTTTGCCAAATGGATTGTACTTGAGAGACGGAAACTGAAGTCGGAGAGAAGGTTCTCAACGGAACTACAGGACTCCATTTTGGAGAAGAGGTAAGGTGCACATTCAGCCTTTCACTTCTCTACTGACGGTTAGAAGGAAGCTAATGGTTTTTAATGATTATTTTTTTTACCACTCTCAACACTCTCCCATTTGATTAATGTCTCTCAGCTATGTTCAGGATAATTGAATCAAAGCTCTGTGTTTGTAAGTCTTTAAGATTGATATTTCCTGTGGGTTTTTCTTTTGTCTTTTTAAAAGGCCACTTGAATTCTTAGTGGTCCGTAAGCATCCATATCTTTATCTGGGACTGACTGAGATTTAAACCAAATAATAGTTGTTATCGTAAGGCTGTATAGGGCAGACTTGAGTGCGTCATAAATTCATAGAACATAACTGACAATGTTATAAAGTCAATCTAGAAGACAATAGCCTCGTTATTCACAGCAGTTCAGTCGCTGTATCTTCGTCCCAAATGGCACCCTATTGCCAATATAGTGCCTACAGGCCCTGGTCAAACGTTGTGTACTACAAAGGGGAACAGGGTGCCATTTGGGCCGCATCCGTATCTAATTACAGAAAGCCTCTCGTGTGTAAAACCAAAGCAATTACACATTCCCTAAATGAGCTGAGCTGAGAGAGACAATAGTAATGATGATTAATCGTGGATTAGCTATAATGTACAGTATATTACACACACACACACACACACAGACACACAGACACACACACACACGCACACACACACACACACACAACCCCTGTCAGCAAGCAGGCAATTATTATTATTATTATTATTACACACCGTACATAATGCCATAACAGCAGTCAGGAACGTTATGACGCGTGGAGATTCAGATTCAGTGGTTGTCATTAGTAAAGCTTGAGTGCTTAGGCTGCTTGCAGAGATAGACAGAGCCTACTGTAGTTGAACTGATTTCCAGTAACAAAAAAAAAACACTTAGGCCAATGGAAAACGGATGGAGAAGAGGACCATTTGAGCAATAGAGAAAGGCCTTCCTGGAAGGGCAACACAAAGTGGACAGGGGCCTGGTTATGAAAGCACCGACATAGTCTGAGTAATAATCGGACCCGTCTAAACTTCTCTTACTCCATTAACACCTTGAATCCAAATCCAGAAGTTGTCTTTCCAGTCTCCACATCGTTAGTTAATGTTAGTTGAAGAGCAGCTCTATGAAATTGTCACCAGAGGATACATCCAGTTAGTTTACTCTATGGCAGGTTACGTTTTAGCTAAGGCCACTATGTTTTCCTGACAGAAATAGTTTTAGCTAAGGCCACTATGTTTTCCTGACAGAAATAGTTTTAGCTAAGGCAGTGTGTTTTCCTGACAGAAATAGTTTTAGCTAAGGCAGTGGGTTTTCCTGACAGAAATAGTTTTAGCTAAGGCAGTGTGTTTTCCTGACAGAAATAGTTTTAGCTAAGGCAGTGGGTTTTCCTGACAGAAATAGTTTTAGCTAAGGCAGTGTGTTTTCCTGACAGAAATAGTTTTAGCTAAGGCAGTGGGTTTTCCTGACAGAAATAGTTTTAGCTAAGGCAGTGGGTTTTCCTGACAGAAATAGTTTTAGCTAAGGCAGTGTGTTTTCCTGACAGAAATAGTTTTAGCTAAGGCAGTGTGTTTTCCTGACAGAAATAGTTTTAGCTAAGGCAGTGTGTTTTCCTGACAGAAATAGTTTTAGCTAAGGCAGTGTGTTTTCCTGACATAAATAGTTTTAGCTAAGGCCACTATGTTTTCCTGACAGAAATAACAGAGCCTCCAATTTTCTGTGAGTCTGGAGTTATTTTCAAAGCCTACCATGCAAGCCTGGAATATAATAGGTTGGCATTGGTGACGGGGTTTCTTCCATTTTGTACCGTCTGTGTATTTACCTCCTCATAAACACACTTGGGCCTACACAGTGCTCAAGCCTTGCCTACTGTTTCACCCCCAATAACAGTTGTGTATCTCAGGTAGCTGATCGCCATGGAGCCGCCTGGAAGAGTCCAAGTGCCCATTGATGTTCTGGGAGAGAATGAAGCGTTACAGCAGTTCTTTGACGGTAAGAGTTGTGCAGTTGTGTCCCAAACAGCATCCTATTCCCTAGTGTGTATGTGTGTGTGTGTGTGTGTGTGAGAGTGTTATGTGTGAGTCAGAGGAGGCTGGTGGGTGGAGCTATAGGAGGACGGGCTCATTGTAATGGCTGGAATGGAATAAATGGAACGGTATCAAACATATGGAAACTACATGTTGGACTCAGTTCCATGAACTCCATTCCAGCCATTACAATGAGCCCGTCCTCCTAAAGCTCTTCCCACCAGCCCTCTGGTGTGAGTGTTTGCGTCTGCATACTGGTGTATGTTGATTATGTGTAGTGTGTGAGTGAGTAAGTGAGCGTACATGTGAGTTTGTATGGAATTATGAGTGTATTGTTGTTCCTGAGGTGTCTTAGCTGATCCCAGAACATTACTGTGAAAGGCCTTTTCACAGTAATGTGTAGTCGCTAAAGCTCTCAGGGTTTGGACAGAATTATCAATATGAGAAAGGGGGGGGGAGAGCGAGAGAGGCTCTGATTCAAAGTCTCTGACCTTTCAGAACTGGCTTTAATGATCACCCATTAGGTTGTTAATGTATTTTAAAACAGTGTTAATAGTTAATAGTTCGATTAGTTAATAGGTAATCAGTGAGGCGGTTTCAATTCAGAAATAGATAGTCATTTGTTTGGCTAGATCGGTCCACTGTCAAGTTTCAAGTTTTTTATCAGTCGTATGTACGAGACACGCGTTGTATACATCGTCCAACCAAATGCTTACGTGCAGGTTCCTTCTGGACAATGCAACAACAATAATAAATAATAAAAGATAAGAATATGAACATAAAGTAAATGTCTCAGTAGAATAGAATAAACATTTTAGCATCAGTATAATACAGGAAGGAACCATTTATAGAACAATATTTACAGGTATTTTGGAGAAGGGGGGATGGGGGGGGGGGGGGGGGGTGTATAAACTGAGCAGTATACTAAGAGTCCGGTAGCAGCAGTAGTGAGGTGGGTTAAGGTGTGGAGAATCAGAGCAGGTGGTCAGTCCAGTTCAAGTGTTCACCAGTCTGAAGGCTTGTAGATAGAAACTGTCTCTGAGCCTGTTGGTATCAGACCTCATGCTCCGAGACAGTCTGCCCGACGGTAAGCGAGAGACCAGTTCGTGGCTGGGGTGTGTAGGGTCCTTGATGATGATGCGGGCCTTCCTCAGGCATCGTTTCGAGTAGATGTCCTGGATGGGTGGGAGCACGGTCCCAGTGATGTACTGGGCCATCTTCACCACCCGCTGGAGGGCCTTGCGGCCGTGGACGGAGGAATTCCCGTACCAGGCCGTGATGCAATCAGTCAGGATGCTCTCGATGGTGCAGCGGTTGTATTTGGAGAGGACACGGGGTGGCATGCCGAATTTCTTCAGCTGCCTTAGGAAGTAGAGACGCTGTTAGGGCCTTCTTGACAAGAGTGGTGGTGTTGTTGGTCCGTGACAAGTCCTCTGTGATGTGAACGCCGAGAAACGTCAAACCTGTGACCCTCTCTACTGCCGTCCCGCTGATGTGGATCGGGACATGTTCCCTCCTCTGCTTCCTGAACTCAACAATCAACTCCTTTGTTTTGCTGACGTTGAGGGAGAGGTTGTTGTCATGACACCACAATGCCAGTTCACTTACCTCCTCCCTATAGGCTGACTCGTCGTTGTTGGTTACCAGGCCTACAACCGTGGTGTCGTCAGCAAACTTGATGATGTAGTTGGTGTCGTGCTTAGCCACGCGGTCGTGGGTGAACAGGGAGTACAGCAGAGGACTGAGGACACACCCCTGGGGGGGGGGGCCTGTGTTAAGAGTCAGTGTGGAGGACGTGTTGTTGCCAATCCTCACAGCCTGTGGTCCGCCCGTCAGGAAGTCCAGGATCCAGTTGCAGAGGGTGGTGTCCAGACCCAGGGCTCTGAGCTTGGTGTCGAGTTTGGAGGGAACAATAGTGTTGAATGCTGAACTGTAGTCAATGAACAGCATTCTCATATAGGTGTTCCTCTTGTCCAGATGCGAGTGGGTCCAGTGTGCCTGGTATGCTGGCCTTAATGTGGGATATGACCTGCCTCTCCAAGCACTTCATGATGACTGAGGTTAGCGCGACGGGGGCGATAGTCATTTGGGCATGTCACCTTGTTTTTATTGGGCACTGGAACGATGGTTGTCCCCTTAAAGCAGGTGGGGACTACCGTCTGGGACAGGGACAGGTTGAAGATGTCAGAGAAGACGCACGCCAACTGGGCAGCACACACCCTGAAGACGCGGCCAGGGAGTATTCACTCTTTTGAGAGTTTTCCTCACGTCATCCTGTGAAACCACATGGTCGTTTGGAGCAGCGAGAGTCTTCCTGGATGGCTCGGTATTGTCTGCCTCAAAGAGAGCATAGAATCTGTTAAGCTGGTCTGTGAGGGAGGCTTCGGTGGACATCGCACAGCTGGATTTGCCTTTGTAGTCCGTGATAGTCTGTAGTCCTTGCCACATGCGACGGGAGTCTGAGTTGTCGAATATCAATTCAAGTTAGTCTGTATTGTCTTTTAAGTGTCTCTAATGGATGTGTGGAGCTCGTACCTGCTAGCCTTGTACACGTCGCACGCCACCGAGTCATCGGGGTTCGTTCTGCTGACATTGAATGCTGCTGCACGGGCTCTCTGCATTGTACGGATATCTCCGTTCATCCAGGGTTTTTGGTTGGGGTATATCCGGATTGTTATTGTGGGTACAACATCATCAACACATTTCCTAATGAAGCCTGTGACTGACGATGTATACTGAACACAAATATAAACGCAACATGTAAAGTGTTGGTCCCATGTTTCATGAGCTGAAATAAAAGATCCCAGTTCTGTGTTGATAGTTCTGAGAAAGATTGGTCCTCTTCCCTACTCACACCTTCCATATCTGGGGTTAAAGTTCAAAGGGGACAGTTATTTCACATTTGTAGGCTAAAGATGGACAGGACACGAGGTCAGATAAGATGCTTTAGACAATTGAATTCTGCTCATAGAGTTAGCAGACCAGAGACACTTCCCAGCCCTTATCTACACAGCTGCAGCAGAGCTCTGACGTCGTCGGCAGCTCAAGGCCACCCGTCCCACTATCAGAGTCACACAGTAATTAGATCAAGGCCAAACACAGGGACAAGCTAGCAGGACATTCCTTAAAGAACCTAGAATTTTTTTTTAAAGTTCAGGTCTTTATTTGTTGCGTGAGTGTTTGTGACAGGAAAATGTCGCCTTGCATTTATCTTGGGTACGTGCTACGTATGTATTTGACCCAGGTCTGGTCCATAATATTTGAGCTGTCCTAGTCATTACACTGATGTGTTGGAAGCAGAGCTCACCCAGTACCATATGTATGCATGTACACTACCAGTCAAAAGTTTGGACACACCTACTCATTCAAGGGTTTTTCTTTATTTGTACTATTTTTTACATTGTAGAATAATAGTGAAGACATCAAAACTATGGAATAACACATATGGAATCATGTAGTAACCAAAAAAGTGTTAAACAAATCAAAATATATTTTATATTTGAGATTCTTCAAATAGCCACCCTGTGCCTTGATGACAGCTTTGCACACTCTTGGCATTCTCTCAACCAGCTTCATGAGGTAGTCACCTGGAATGCATTTCAATTAACAGGTGTGCCTTCTTAAAAGTTAATTTGTGGAATTTCTTTCCTTCTTAATGCGTTTGAGCCAATCAGTTGGGTTGTGACAAGGTAGGGGGTGTATACAGAAGATAGCCCTATTTGGTAAAAGACCAAGTCCATATTATGGCAAGAACAGCTCAAATAAGCAAAGAGAAACGACAGTCCATCATTACTTGACATGAAGGTCAGTCAATATGGAATATTTCAAGAACTGAAAGTTTCTTCAAGTGCAGTTGCAAAAACCATCAAGCGCTATGATGAAACTGGCTCTCATGAGGACTGCCACAGGAATGGAAGACCCAGAGTTACCTCTGCTGCAGAGGATAAGTTCATTACGATTACCAGCCTCAGAAATTGCAGCCCAAATAAATGCTTTACAGAGTTCAAGTAACAGACACATCTCAACATCAACTGTTCAGAGGGGACTGTGTGAATCAGGCCTTCATGGACGAATTGCACACAGTGGCAGAATACCTGACCACTGTGACTGACCCAAACTTAAGGAAAGCTTTGACTATGTACAGACTCAGTGAGCATAGCCTTGCTATTGAGAAAGGCCACCGTAGGCAGACCTGGCTCTCAAGAGAAGACAGGCTATGTGCACACTGCCCACAAAATGAGGTGGAAACTGAGCTGCACTTCCTAACCTCCTGCCAAATGTAATATTGTGACCTGTTGCCACAAGAAAAGGGCAACCAGTGAAGAACAAACACCATTGTAAATACAACCCATATTTATGTTTATTTATTTTCCCATTTGTAGTTTAACTATTTGCACATTGTTACAACACTGTATATAGACATAATATGACATTTGAAATGTCTTTATTCTTTTGAAACTTCTGAGTGTAATGTTTACTGTTAATATTTATTGTTTATTTGACTTTTAACATATGTTTCCCATGCCAATAAAGCCCTTAAATTGAATTGAATTGAGAGAGAGAGAGAGAGAGAGATCTAGATAGAGAGAGAGAGAGAGAGCGAGATCTAGAGAGAGATAGAGAGAGAGAGAGAGAGATCAAGAGAGAGACTAAACCAGAATGTGTTTCCAGGATGCCAGGATATGAGTGGGGTCCTGGAGAGTGCGGTGGTGGACACCAGCATACTGGAGCAGTACCTCAGCAACCACATGGACCCAACATCGTAAGCATCCATCTTTACTTTAGTGACTTTATTGTACCTGAGGGGAAATCTGTTTCCAGTAACATCTAATACCCGGCAAGCATCCATATTCTTACTCCATGTCCACCCATAAACACAGCAGCCATGTTAAATGGAAGGGATCTACACACACAGCAGTCTTTACAACACAAGGACACAATCCTAGAGCAGGGGTGGCCAACCTTCCTCCTGGAGAGCTACTGGTTCTGCAGCCTTTTGTTCCTGGCCTATACTGTCCCTGCTCCATGTGGGTAGCTCTCCACCATGGCACCAACTGCAGCCCATTCAACAACAGCTATAGCTGTAAGCTTTGTTGTTGTTGGCTAGTCAAGACAATAACAAGTCAGGTAAGCAGAGAGAAACTGGCATAGGCCAGTTGTAGAAAACCTTGGCTTTGGAGGGCCGTGTCTTACTGTGACTTTGTCTTCCCAGCATGTTACCAGAGTCCCCACCAGATTCTGGTTCAGAACCGTGCTCACCTCCACAAATACCAGGTGAGCCCCTGTGACAATGAAAACCTCTTTAACATCTTCCTTTATCGGCAATACTTGATCAACAATGGTTGATAGAATCTGTTTTAATGGCAAGTGTTACACACAGTATAACCAAATGATAATAATCAAATGCTCCGATAAAATTAATGATTTTGACTGCCTTTTGCCTTGTTCCTCCCCTAGAGGTGCGCTACGGCTCCCATTGGTCCAACGACCGCGTGAACCAGGAAGTCTTCCAGCCAGTGACGCGTCCTCCAGCCTCATCGTGTCGATATAAAGAGCCATCACCACAACCCCCACCACACCCAAGCCTGCCGTACCACCAGGGGCTGACTAACTCTTACACCATGCTGCCCCATGACCCCCCCCTCCACCACCCCCACTACCTGAGCCCAGGGGAGAGCTATATACAGGCTAACACTCCCCTCACACCCCCCGTCCACCACAAGGCTCTCCAGCAGCATCAGCCTCCTCCACGCCAGGGTCTGGCAGACAGCTACCCCAGGGCCAACGCACCCCCGGTCCCAGTACTACCTCCAGGTCAAGCCCCACACCTAGCCCTGGTCCCAGTACTACCTCCAGGTCAAGCCCCACACCTAGCCCCGGGCATAGGACTACCCTCAGCCCCATCCTGTCTACTACCTGGGTCTGGATGTCCTTCAGAACCAGGATATCCATACCTGCCTCCCACAGCTGGTCAACACACAGGGTGAGGACTGCTACCTAACTACGTTACAGTACATATGGGTACATATACTACCTTACAGTACATATGGGTACATATACTACTAAACTACCTTACAGTACATATGGGTACATATACTACTAAACTACCTTACAGTACATATGGGTACATATACTACTAAACTACCTTACAGTACATATGGGTACATATACTACTAAACTACCTTACAGTACATATGGGTACATATACTACTAAACTACCTTACAGTACATATGGGTACATATACTACTAAACTACCTTACAGTACATATGGGTACATATACTACTAAACTACCTTACAGTACATATGGGTACATATACTACTAAACTACCTTACAGTACATATGGGTACATATACTACTAAACTACCTTACAGTACATATGGGTACATATACTACTAAACTACCTTACAGTACATATGGGTACATATACTACTAAACTACCTTACAGTACATATGGGTACATAAACTACCAAACTACCTTACAGTACATATGGGTACATATACTACTAAACTACCTTACAGTACATATGTGTACATATACTACTAAACTACCTTACAGTACATATGGGTACATATACTACTAAACTACCATACAGTACATATGGGTACATATACTACTAAACTACCATACAGTACATATGGGTACATATACTACTAAACTACCTTACAGTACATATGGGTACATAAACTACTAAACTACCTTACAGTACATATGGGTACATATACTACTAAACTACCTTACAGTACATATACTACTAAACTACCTTACAGTACATATGGGTACATAAACTACTAAACTACCTTACAGTACATATGGGTACATAAACTACTAAACTACCTTACAGTACATATGGGTACATATACTACTAAACTACCTTACAGTACATATGGGTACATATACTACTAAACTACCTTACAGTACATATGGGTACATATACTACTAAACTACCTTACAGTACATAAACTACTAAACTACCTTACAGTACATATAGGTACATATACTACTAAACTACCTTACAGTACATATGGGTACATATACTACTAAACTACCTTACAGTACATATCAGTTTGAGAATGACAGTCAAATGATGTTTTACTTCAAAGGGATATTCATGTTTTAACAGTGCCCTCTCCTCTCCCTCCTCCTCTCTCTCTCTCTCTCTCTCTCTCCTCCTCCTCTCCCTTCTCCTCTCTCTCTCCTCCTCTCTCTCTCTCTCTCCTCCTCCTCTCCCTTCTCCTCCTCCTCCTCCTCTCCCTCCTCCTCCTCCTCTCCCTCCTCCTCCTCTCCCTTCTCCTCTCCCTTCTCCTCCTCCTCTCCCTCCTCCCCCTCCTCCTCTCCCTCCTCCTCCTCCTCCCCCTCCTCCTCTCTCATCCTCCTCCTCCTCCTCCTCCTCCTCCTCCTCCTCCTCCTCTCCCTTCTCCTCCTCCTCCTCCTCTCTCTCTCTCTCTCCTCCTCCTCCTCTCCCTTCTCCTCTTCCTCCTCCTCCTCCTCTCCCTCCTCCTCCCCCTCCTCCTCCTCCTCTCCCTTCTCCTCTCCCTTCTCCTCCTCCTCCTCCTCCTCCTCTCTCTCTCTCCTCCTCCTCCCCTCTCTCCTCCTTCTCCTCCTCCTCTCCCTCCTCCTCCTCCTCTCTCTCTCCTCCTCGTCCTCCTCTCCCTCCTCCTCCTCCTCCTCTCCCTTCTCCTCCTCCTCCTCCTCCTCTCTCCTCCTCCTCCTCCTCCTCCTCAGGCCTATATTACCTGACTGTAAGAAGAGAAGACGGACAGAATCCCTTGAGGTACAGAACCATTTTGTGACGGTTCCTTTAGCAGTGGGTTCTGAGAGTGGAGGTGGAGGCGTTGACGCCCCGTCCTATGACAGTGACGGGGCCACAGGGAGCAGCTCGGGGATGGGGGGCTATCAGCTCCTGACCTGGGATCGCTACCAGCCTGGCCTTTGGAGCACGCTCTACAACAGTAACTATGACGTCCTGTGAGTGTCTTTCTGCCTTACATTCCCTAACTCTTCCCCAAGGCTCACGCCTTCAGCTGCCTGTCTTAAAGTCTCTAACTCAAGGCTACATTATTTTAAGGGACAAATATTTTCCACTTTCTATGTCTGACCAAATCATAACTCATCAGCAATGTCTTTCTCATTTCTTAGCCCACAGTAAAATGGTTTAGTCATGAGTCATTGTAAATAAACCCCATTTCATTAACTTAAACAATTGACTTAAATGGCCACAATTGACTCCTACTGTATGTTATTCTTATCACACTTGGTCAATCATAATTATAAGCTGGGTGGTTCAAGACCTGAATGCTGATTGGCTGAAAGCCGTGGTATATCAGACCGTATACCACGAGTATGACAAAACATTTATTTTTACTGCTCTAATTATGTTGGTAACCAGTTTATAATAGCAATAAGGTATCTCTGGTGTTTGTGGTATATTGCCAATATACCACGTCTAAGGGCTGTATCCAGGCACTCCACGTTGTGCCGTGCTTAATATACCATATACCACACCCACTCGGGCATTATTGCTTAAATATACACTGAGTTTACAAAACATTAAGAACACCTTCCTAATATTGAGTTGCAACCCCCCTTTCGCCTCAATTCGTTAGGGCATGGACTACTAGGTGTCGAATGTGTTCCACAGGGATGCTGGCCCATGTTGACTCCAATGCTTCCCACAGTTGTGTCAAATTGGCTGGATGTCCGTTGGGTGGTGATACACACGGGAAACTGTCGAGCGTGAAAAACCCAGCAGCGTTGCAGTTCTTGACACAAACCGGTGCACCTGGCAGTCTGGCACCTACAACCATAGTCTGTTCAAAGGCACTTAAATATCTTGTCTTGCCCATTCACCCTCTGACACATGCACAATCCACGTCTCAATTGTCTCAAAACACTTCTTTAACCTGTCTCCTCCCCTTCATCTACACTGAGTTGAAGTGGATTTAACAAGTGACATCAGTAAGGGATCATAGCTTTCACCTGGATTCACCTGGTCAGTCTATGTCATGGAAAGAGCAGGTGTTCTTAATGTTTTGTCCACTCAGTGTATATGTTTCTATTGTCTCTCGACAGACCTTCCCCAGGTTACCATGTGGACACCGATAAGGGTTTCAACTACTCCGCAGCTGACGAGTCCTTTGTGTGTCAGAAAAAGAACCACTTTCAGGTCACAGTTCACGTAGGGATGGCCGGGGACCCCAAGTTCGTCAAAACACCCAACGGCCCTGCGCAAATAGAGAGCTTCCAAGTCAAGGTGTTTGGTGTCAAGGTTAGTATAACGCCATCCAAATATGCAACATGAACTTACCTAGAACATCAGATTTTTGACCTCGGCAGACTACTTCAAATGATGCAAAGGCATTAAAAGAAATCGTTTTTTTGTTAGTATGCAGTTAGCTATACTTTGACCATTTTTCTGTCTCTGCAGCTTGAGGCACAGACTCACAAAGTCACCATAGAACAGTCACAGTCTGATCGCAGCAAGAAACCATTCCTGCCAGTCAAGTGAGTGTCCTGTCCTCATTTTGTTATACTATTTACTGTAGACGGCTGTGTTCCATGTTGTGAGTGTAATCCGTCATTCAAACTGAACAATGACACAATTGTGATCAGAAAGGCGGTCTGGTTGCAGAAAAGTGATAACTGTGGCTGAGATTCATCCGATCAGCGGTAGATCCGCGTAGTAGCACGTTTGACTTTTTAAAGGTAATTTTCCCATTGAGCCGACAAATGCAGCGTTCACTGTAAATGCGGGAACATTGCCTTTAAAAGGTATATATGGTGCATGGCCAAAAAGGGATCGATTGGCTTGAATCCCGTCCTACGTTTTTGAATAACGTCTCATCCCTCAGAGTCAGTCTACCAGGGGACAAGATCACTAAAGTTACTCTGGGAAGACTGCACTTCAGTGAGACCACTGTCAACAACATGAGGAAAAAGGGAAAACCCAACCCTGACCAGAGGTTGGTTATTACTATGTTATTACCATGTTATTAATATGTTATTACCATGTTATTACCATGTTATTACCATGTTATTACCATGTTATTACCATGCTATTACCATGCTATTACCATGTTATTACTAAGTTATTACTCAGACCCGCTCTAAAAAAATTACTTTACATACTAATATCATCATTACATTTACATTTTAGTAATTTAGCAGACACTCTTATCCAGAGCGACTAACATGAGCAATTAGGGTTAAGTGCCTTGCTCAAGGGCACATCGACAGATTTTTCACCTAGTCGGCTCGGGGATTAGATCCAGCGACCTTTCGGTTACTGGCACAACGCTCTTAACCACTAAGCTACCTGCCGCCCAATTGAAAGTGAAGTTTCAACATGTGGTTCCATGTGTCCTTGTGTTATGAGCAGGTACTTCCTGATGGTGGTGGGTTTGTACGCCACAGTGAGGGAAGAGAGTTACCTGCTGGTAGCATACATGTCAGAGAGGATCATAGTCAGGGTGAGTACTGAACCGTAAGTACTAAAGCAGGGATCATCAACTGTTGAGCGGATGTTTGTTTTTTTGCTCAGAAAACTCGGGGGGCCAAAAGAGACCACCCGGGGGGGGCAGATTTGGTACGCGGGCTGCCATTTGGGGAACCCTGTACTAAAGCATTTAAAAGCATGGGACTAAAGTACTAAGTACTAAAGCATACTAAAACATGGGACTTGTTAAAATTAAGGTTAAATAAATAAAAAACATAAAAGTCAAATAAAATGTACTAAACCATGTTTCCATTGGACAATTTGTTCCAGAATGCACCGTGATCTAAATGGAACCAACCATAACCGTAACTTGAAACTCTTCCGTGTTCCTCCACCACAGGCGTCGAATCCGGGCCAGTTTGAGAACGACAGTGAGGTGTTTTGGCAGCGAGGACAGGCTCCGGACGCGGTGGTGTGCCAGGGGAGGGTGGGCATCAACACAGACACCCCCGATGAAGCCCTGGTGGTCTGTGGCAACGCTAAGATCATGGGGCAGGTCATGCACCCCTCCGACCACCGCGCCAAACACAACATACGAGAGGTATGAAGCAGCACATGTATGCTTCTATATAATAGCTATCGATATAATGGTTTTGGTGTAAAATAACAAGTAGGAACATAGAAATGCCTTCACAGCGGCCCAAGGAATGATATCTTACCTGAACTGACAATATTTCAACTCTGTAGGTGGATTCAACAGAGCAGCTGAAGAGAATATCTCAGATGAGGATAGTGGAGTATGACTACAAGCCTGAGTTCGCCTCAAAGATGGGGATCGATCACATACATGAAACAGGCATCATAGCCCAGGAGGTGAAGAAGCTGCTGCCTGCTGCTGTCAAAGAGGTGGGGGACATCACCTGCAGCGACGGAGAGAAGATCCACAACTTCCTCATGGTGGACAAAGTAAGTGTCAGTTCCCCACGAGATTGAAGGCCTGATAACATATTATCCGGTGTGATAATCAGTATGAGGATTGTCAAGAGATTTGTCAGTGTTATGGTCCCACTTTAAAACAAACTACTTTGAAGAACAATTTACTGTAACGTTTTATATTCTATTTCTCCCCCCACAGGAGCAGATCTTCATGGAGAACGTCGGGGCTGTGAAGCAGCTGTGTAAGCTGACTGACAACCTGGAGAACAGGATTCAGGAGCTGGAGGTGTGGAACACACAGTCGGCCAAGCTCAAGAACACGGGCAGCCTGCGATCCAGCAGCAACCCTGCTAACAGCAGCACTAAAGAGTAATATTACCGTACCACCAGGGGGTGCTGTTCTCTATGGCCTATTGCCTACAAGTTCGCTTTCAGTTTTCAAAATATATCGAGATACTGAGATATTTTCTCTGGCACCCTACAGAAAAACCCATTTTGTATTAAATTCAGTCAATCAGTTTAGTCAGGTACTCAGGGCCTGTTTTCAGATCTCTGACGTGTAAGAGACAGGGGGGATGGTACTGAGGGTGGTTGAGCTGTGGATGTGTTGTGCCTCTGTCTTTATGACCAGGGTCACTATCATGGGGCCGTCAACACATTCTCAGCTCAACGGTAACAACCCTATGGCTTCTGCTCTATGCTTCCTGTACTGTCAAATATCTCCAGTTTATTGTAGTTTAGGAGCCTCACCTTACGGAAAGACTGAGTTTGTACTTGAATGGACTGGATAGGGAATGCTCCGACTGTCTTGGTTTCCTAGTACACGTGTCACATTTTCAACTGTCATTATTTAAACATGCTGTGTTGATAATATACATACTTGTGTTGTGTTACACAGGAAAATGAACAGACACAGTAGTGTTCCACCACCCCAACAGAAGCCAACGCCTCTCAAATCTTTCAAGGTGAGGTAGAACTTCAGAAAGACCGTGTCCTTGTATAACAACAGGTGTACAGCAAGTCTGATTCAAACCAATACCATTTATATTCCTGTTTATGCTCTTTTAGGCGAAGTTCCAGGCGAAGTACCACCACTGCTTAAAACACAAGTTCGTCCAAGTCATCATCATCATTCTGGTAGCAACAATGGCTTTCTGGTAAGACCGCCTGTTACAACTGAGGAGCAGATATTCTTATTTGTTTTACAGTAAAACAAAACGTACGGCTACTTTGTTAGATAATACCTTTGGATATTGAAGCACTGCCAGTGGTGTAAAGTACTTAAGTAAAAAATACTTTGAAGTAATACTTAAGTCGTTTTTTGGGGTATCTGTACATTACTTTACTATTTATATTTTTGACAACTTTTACTTTTACTTCACTACATTCCTAAAGAAAATAATGTACTTTTTACTTCCATACATTTTCCCTGACACCCAAAAGTACTTGTTACATTTTGAATGCGTAGCAGGACAGGGATATTGTCTAATTCACTCACTTATCGAGAGAACATCCCTGGTCATCTCTACTGACTCTGATCTGGTGGACTCACTAAACACAGATGCTTCGTTTGTAAATGATGTCTGAGCATTGGAGATAGCCCCTGGCTTTCCGTAAATTAAAAAAACAAGAAAATGGCGCCATCTGGTTTGCTTAAGATAAGGAACTTGAAATTATTTGTACTTTTACTTTTAATACCTAAGTATATTTTAGCAATTACATTTACTTTTGATACTTAAGTATATTTAAAACCAAATACTTTTAGACTTTTACTCAAGTAGTATTTTACTGGGTGACTTTCACTTTTACTTGAGTCATTTTCTATTAATGTATCTTTACTTTTACTCAAGTATGACAATTGAGTACTTTTTCCACCACTGAGCACTGCAATATACAGGTAACTGCCAAAATAAAGGAAACATAAAGTGTGTTAATAGGGCGTTGGGCCACCACGAGCCAGAACAGCTTCCATGCACTTTGGCATAGATTCTACCAGTGTCTGGAACTCTATTGGAGGGATGTGAAACCATTCTTCCACCAGTCATTCCATCATTTAGTGTTTTGTTGATGGTGGTGGAAAACGCTGTCTCAGGCGCCGCTCCAGAATCTCCCACAAGTGTTTAAATTGGTTGAGATCTGGTGACTGAGACGGCCACGGCATAAGGTCTACATCATTGCCATGCTCATGAAACCATTCAGTGACCACTCGTGCCCTGTGGATGGGGGCGTTGTCATCTATGGGGGCATAGCCATGGTAGCCAAAATAATGGCCAAAATAATGTCCCTAAACATGAAAATATAATAGAAATAATAACCCTAAGCATGCTGGGATGTTAATTGCTTAATTGACTCAGGAACCACACCTGTGTGGAAGCGACTGCTTTCAATATACTTTGTATCCCTCATTTACTCAAGTGTTTCCATTATTTTGGCAGTTCCCTCTACCTGAATATATAGGGAAAGGGGGATACCTAGTCAGTTGTTCAACTGAATGCATTCAACTAATATAATATTGAGAGCGTAAAGCTTTATCTATTCTGATAACTGTATCAGAGAGATCTAAACGTGAGAAACGTTGACTATCATATCAGCTAGGGAGGGACGTGACTGTATAGAAGCATTGGAGAGTTTAGAATATAGAAGTTTACCATTCCTTACAACTTATTTTTCATAAACAGGTCCCGTGTAGCTCAGTTGGTAAAGCATGGCGCTTGCAATGCCAGGGTTGTGGGTTCGTTTCCCACGGGGGGCCAGTATGAAAAAAATGTATGCACTCTGGATAAGAGCGTCTGCTAAATTACTAAAATGTAAAAAAATGTAAAATAAATCGACACTTGAAGTAATTTTTTTTTATGTACCTGCATTGTAAATCCCCTGGTTTGGCCTGACTATGTTGTTTTCTTATGTAATGTTTATGAATGTGTTATGCATGAGTTATGAAGTGTTATGATGTCCTCATGTCTCCTCCACAGCTCTATTGCCATCACAGCTCTCTACATGCTGACTCTGAGAGACGACGCCGGCATGCTCTTTCCTGGAAGCACGTAAGACACACCACTAAACTGGCTTCAAAAACTACAGCTGCCCCCAGCCTTTATTTGACAAGTAAACGGTGCCAAGAATACTATTGAGACACAAACGTTATTATCATCAGTGACAACACTATCCAGAACTGAATGTGAAATTAATTTCAAAGATCATATCATGTTTTTTTATTTGCAGCAACGAGACTACTATGCACCCTCTCTACACCTCAACAGCCAGGCCTACCTTAGGTAAACATCCTCTCTACACCTCAACAGTCAGGCCTGCCTTAGGTAAACATACTCTCTACACCTCAACAGTCAGGCCTACCTTAGGTAAACATCCTCTCTACACCTCAACAGTCAGGCCTACCTTAGGTAAACATCCTCTCTACACCTCAACAGTCAGGCCTACCTTAGGTAAACATCCTCTCTACACCTCAACAGTCAGGCCTACCTTAGGTAAACATCCTCTCTACACCTCAACAGTCAGGCCTACCTTAGGTAAACATCCTCTCTACACCTCAACAGTCAGGCCTGCCTTAGGTAAACATCCTCTCTACACCTCAACAGTCAGGCCTACCTTAGGTAAACATCCTCTCTACACCTCAACAGTCAGGCCTACCTTAGGTAAACATCCTCTCTACACCTCAACAGTCAGGCCTGCCTTAGGTAAACATCCTCTCTACACCTCAACAGTCAGGCCTACCTTAGGTAAACATCCTCTCTACACCTCAACAGTCAGGCCTACCTTAGGTAAACATCCTCTCTACACCTCAACAGTCAGGCCTACCTTAGGTAAACATCCTCTCTACACCTCAACAGTCAGGCCTACCTTAGGTAAACATCCTCTCTACACCTCAACAGTCAGGCCTACCTTAGGTAAACATCCTCTCTACACCTCAACAGTCAGGCCTACCTTAGGTAAACATCCTCTCTACACCTCAACAGTCAGGCCTACCTTAGGTAAACATCCTCTCTACACCTCAACAGTCAGGCCTACCTTAGGTAAACATCCTCTCTACACCTCAACAGTCAGGCCTGCCTTAGGTAAACATCCTCTCTACACCTCAACAGTCAGGCCTGCCTTAGGTAAACATCCTCTCTACACCTCAACAGTCAGGCCTACCTTAGGTAAACATCCTCTCTACACCTCAACAGTCAGGCCTGCCTTAGGTAAACATCCTCTCTACACCTCAACAGTCAGGCCTGCCTTAGGTAAACATCCTCTCTACACCTCAACAGTCAGGCCTACCTTAGGTAAACATCCTCTCTACACCTCAACAGTCAGGCCTACCTTAGGTAAACATCCTCTCTACACCTCAACAGTCAGGCCTGCCTTAGGTAAACATCCTCTCTACACCTCAACAGTCAGGCCTACCTTAGGTAAACATCCTCTCTACACCTCAACAGTCAGGCCTGCCTTAGGTAAACATCCTCTCTACACCTCAACAGTCAGGCCTACCTTAGGTAAACATCCTCTCTACACCTCAACAGTCAGGCCTACCTTAGGTAAACATCCTCTCTACACCTCAACAGTCAGGCCTACCTTAGGTAAACATCCTCTCTACACCTCAACAGTCAGGCCTACCTTAGGTAAACATCCTCTCTACACCTCAACAGTCAGGCCTGCCTTAGGTAAACATCCTCTCTACACCTCAACAGTCAGGCCTACCTTAGGTAAACATCCTCTCTACACCTCAACAGTCAGGCCTACCTTAGGTAAACATCCTCTCTACACCTCAACAGTCAGGCCTACCTTAGGTAAACATCCTCTCTACACCTCAACAGTCAGGCCTACCTTAGGTAAACATCCTCTCTACACCTCAACAGTCAGGCCTGCCTTAGGTAAACATCCTCTCTACACCTCAACAGTCAGGCCTGCCTTAGGTAAACATCCTCTCTACACCTCAACAGTCAGGCCTACCTTAGGTAAACATCCTCTCTACACCTCAACAGTCAGGCCTGCCTTAGGTAAACATCCTCTCTACACCTCAACAGTCAGGCCTGCCTTAGGTAAACATCCTCTCTACACCTCAACAGTCAGGCCTACCTTAGGTAAACATCCTCTCTACACCTCAACAGTCAGGCCTACCTTAGGTAAACATCCTCTCTACACCTCAACAGTCAGGCCTGCCTTAGGTAAACATCCTCTCTACACCTCAACAGTCAGGCCTACCTTAGGTAAACATCCTCTCTACACCTCAACAGTCAGGCCTACCTTAGGTAAACATCCTCTCTACACCTCAACAGTCAGGCCTACCTTAGGTAAACATCCTCTCTACACCTCAACAGTCAGGCCTACCTTAGGTAAACATCCTCTCTACACCTCAACAGTCAGGCCTACCTTAGGTAAACATCCTCTCTACACCTCAACAGTCAGGCCTACCTTAGGTAAACATCCTCTCTACACCTCAACAGTCAGGCCTACCTTAGGTAAACATCCTCTCTACACCTCAACAGTCAGGCCTACCTTAGGTAAACATCCTCTCTACACCTCAACAGTCAGGCCTACCTTAGGTAAACATCCTCTCTACACCTCAACAGTCAGGCCTACCTTAGGTAAACATCCTCTCTACACCTCAACAGTCAGGCCTACCTTAGGTAAACATCCTCTCTACACCTCAACAGTCAGGCCTGCCTTAGGTAAACATCCTCTCTACACCTCAACAGTCAGGCCTACCTTAGGTAAACATCCTCTCTACACCTCAACAGTCAGGCCTGCCTTAGGTAAACATCCTCTCTACACCTCAACAGTCAGGCCTACCTTAGGTAAACATCCTCTCTACACCTCAACAGTCAGGCCTACCTTAGGTAAACATCCTCTCTACACCTCAACAGTCAGGCCTACCTTAGGTAAACATCCTCTCTACACCTCAACAGTCAGGCCTACCTTAGGTAAACATCCTCTCTACACCTCAACAGTCAGGCCTACCTTAGGTAAACATCCTCTCTACACCTCAACAGTCAGGCCTACCTTAGGTAAACATCCTCTCTACACCTCAACAGTCAGGCCTACCTTAGGTAAACATCCTCTCTACACCTCAACAGTCAGGCCTACCTTAGGTAAACATCCTCTCTACACCTCAACAGTCAGGCCTACCTTAGGTAAACATCCTCTCTACACCTCAACAGTCAGGCCTACCTTAGGTAAACATCCTCTCTACACCTCAACAGTCAGGCCTACCTTAGGTAAACATCCTCTCTTCACCTCAACAGTCAGGCCTACCTTAGGTAAACATCCTCTCTACACCTCAACAGTCAGGCCTACCTTAGGTAAACATCCTTTCTTCACCTCAACAGTCAGGCCTACCTTAGGTAAACATCCTCTCTACACCTCAACAGTCAGGCCTACCTTAGGTAAACATCCTCTCTACACCTCAACAGTCAGGCCTTCCTTAGATAAACATCCTCTCTACACCTCAACAGTCAGGCCTACCTTAGGTAAACATCCTCTCTACACCTCAACAGTCAGGCCTACCTTAGGTAAACATCCTCTCTACACCTCAACAGTCAGGCCTGCCTTAGGTAAACATCCTCTCTACACCTCAACAGTCAGGCCTGCCTTAGGTAAACATCCTCTCTACACCTCAACAGTCAGGCGTACCTTAGGTAAACATCCTCTCTACACCTCAACAGTCAGGCCTACCTTAGGTAAACATCCTCTCTACACCTCAACAGTCAGGCCTACCTTAGGTAAACATCCTCTCTACACCTCAACAGTCAGGCCTACCTTAGGTAAACATCCTCTCTACACCTCAACAGTCTGGCCTACCTTAGGTAAACATCCTCTCTACACCTCAACAGTCAGGCCTACCTTAGGTAAACATCCTCTCTACACCTCAACAGTCAGGCCTACATTAGGTAAACATCCTCTCTACACCTCAACAGTCAGGCCTGCCTTAGGTAAACATCCTCTCTACACCTCAACAGTCAGGCCTGCCTTAGGTAAACATCCTCTCTACACCTCAACAGTCAGGCCTACCTTAGGTAAACATCCTCTCTACACCTCAACAGTCAGGCCTACCTTAGGTAAACATCCTCTCTACACCTCAACAGTCAGGCCTACCTTAGGTAAACATCCTCTCTACACCTCAACAGTCAGGCCTACCTTAGGTAAACATCCTCTCTACACCTCAACAGTCAGGCCTACCTTAGGTAAACATCCTCTCTACACCTCAACAGTCAGGCCTACCTTAGGTAAACATCCTCTCTACACCTCAACAGTCAGGCCTACCTTAGGTAAACATCCTCTCTACACCTCAACAGTCAGGCCTACCTTAGGTAAACATCCTCTCTACACCTCAACAGTCAGGCCTACCTTAGGTAAACATCCTCTCTACACCTCAACAGTCAGGCCTACCTTAGGTAAACATCCTCTCTTCACCTCAACAGTCAGGCCTACCTTAGGTAAACATCCTCTCTACACCTCAACAGTCAGGCCTACCTTAGGTAAACATCCTTTCTTCACCTCAACAGTCAGGCCTACCTTAGGTAAACATCCTCTCTACACCTCAACAGTCAGGCCTACCTTAGGTAAACATCCTCTCTACACCTCAACAGTCAGGCCTTCCTTAGATAAACATCCTCTCTACACCTCAACAGTCAGGCCTACCTTAGGTAAACATCCTCTCTACACCTCAACAGTCAGGCCTACCTTAGGTAAACATCCTCTCTACACCTCAACAGTCAGGCCTGCCTTAGGTAAACATCCTCTCTACACCTCAACAGTCAGGCCTGCCTTAGGTAAACATCCTCTCTACACCTCAACAGTCAGGCCTACCTTAGGTAAACATCCTCTCTACACCTCAACAGTCAGGCCTACCTTAGGTAAACATCCTCTCTACACCTCAACAGTCAGGCCTACCTTAGGTAAACATCCTCTCTACACCTCAACAGTCAGGCCTACCTTAGGTAAACATCCTCTCTACACCTCAACAGTCAGGCCTACCTTAGGTAAACATCCTCTCTACACCTCAACAGTCAGGCCTACATTAGGTAAACATCCTCTCTACACCTCAACAGTCAGGCCTGCCTTAGGTAAACATCCTCTCTACACCTCAACAGTCAGGCCTGCCTTAGGTAAACATCCTCTCTACACCTCAACAGTCAGGCCTACCTTAGGTAAACATCCTCTCTACACCTCAACAGTCAGGCCTACCTTAGGTAAACATCCTCTCTACACCTCAACAGTCAGGCCTACCTTAGGTAAACATCCTCTCTACACCTCAACAGTCAGGCCTACCTTAGGTAAACATCCTCTCTACACCTCAACAGTCAGGCCTACCTTAGGTAAACATCCTCTCTACACCTCAACAGTCAGGCCTACCTTAGGTAAACATCCTCTCTACACCTCAACAGTCAGGCCTACCTTAGGTAAACAACCCCTATACGCCCTTTAGATGGTTTTACTCTTCACCGTAGTAACATTGTCTGTCATGAGTAGTCATTGATGTGGAGATTGACCCTTGTTTGTTTGTTTGTTTATTAGTAAACCCAACAACAACCCCTGGCCCGTGGCCTCCTGATGTGGACTTCTGTAGCCTGCTCTACTGTGAGGACGTGTTCTGCTGTCCCACTAAAGACACCATGGATAATACCACCACCATCTCTCCTTCCCTCCTCTCCTCCACTGCATCTCCCACTAACGGGCCCTCTCTAGCAGGTGAGCTAGCTACTACCTGTCTTCATTTACCAACAACAATCTTCCCTGTGTCTGTTTCCTTATTCATGCTATCTTTATGTAAAACGTACCAGTTGATGACCTTGAATGATACTGAGACGTAATTCGGATGCTGTAAAAGTGTTGACATTGTGCTGCTTTGTGACATGCAGTAAAAGCCCACTTTTTTTTGATCCAATTCTGTCTTCTCAGATAAAGGAAAAGACAAATTCAATGAAGAAATCAAAGGTGCCGGAGATTGTAAGTCAAATTATATCGCATACATTTGAAGATACATTTTTATGCTAATCCAAATATGTTATTTTCTGAATACTTTAGAGTATGACTTCTGATTGCTGTTCTATTTTCAGGGACAAACACAACTATTAAGTCTTTTTTCATCAAAGAAAACCAACAGATAATTGACTCTCGGTACTGTGAGAAGGGAAGCTGTAGGTAGGTATTCAGTCAATTTGAACTCATTTATACACTACCGGCCAAAGGTTTTAGAACACCTACTCATTCAAGGGTTTTTCTTTATTGTTACTATTTTCTACATTGTGGAATAATAGTGAAGACATCAAAACTATGAAATAACACATATGGAATCATGTAGTAACCAAAAAAGTGTTAAACAAATCTAAATATATGTTATATTTGAGATTCTTCAAAGTAGCCACCCTTTGCCTTGATGACAGCTTTGCACACTCTTGGCATTCTCTCAACCAGCTTCATGAGGAAGTCACCTCGAATGCATTTCAATTAACAGGTGTGCCTTCTTAAAAGTTAATGTGTGGAATTTCTTTCCTTCTTAATGCGTTTGAGCCAATCAGTTGTCTTGTGACAAGGTAGGGAGGGTATACAGAAGATAGCCCTATTTGGTAAAAGACCAAGTCCATATTATGGCAAGAACAGCTCAAATAAGCAAAGAGAAAGGACAGTTCATCATTGCTTTAACACATGAAGGTCAGTCAATATGGACATTTTCAAGTCGCAAAAACCATCAAGCGCTATGATGAAACTGGCTCTCATGAGGACTGCCACAGGAAAGGAAGACCCAGAGTTACCTCTGCTGCAGAGGATAAGTTCATTAGAGTTACCAGCCTCAGAAATTGCAGCCCAAATAAATGCTTCACAGAGTTCAAATTGCTGCAAAGAAACCACTACTAAAGGACACCAATAAGAAGAAGAGACTTGCTTGGTCCAAGAAACACGAGCAATGGACATTAGACTGGTGGAAATTTGTCCTTTGGTCTGGAGTCCAAATTGGAGATTTTTGGTTCCAACCGCTGTGTCTTTGTGAGACGCGGTGTGGGTGAATGGATGATCTCTGCATGTGTATTTCCCAACGTAAAGCACGGAGGAGGATTTATTAGAATTCAAGGCACACTTAACCAGCATGGCTACCACAGCATTCTGCAGCGATACACCATCCCATCTGGTTTGGGCTTAGTGGGACTATCATTGTTTTTCAACAGGACAATGACCCAACACACCTCCAGGCTGTGTAAGGGCTATTTTACCAAGAAGGAGAGTGATGGAGTGCTGCATCAGATGACCTGGCCTCCACAATCCCCCGACCTCAACCAAATTGAGATGGTTTGGGATGAGTCGGATGGCAGAGTGAAGGAAAAGCAGCCAACAAGTGCTAAGCATATGTGGGAACTCCTTCAAGACTGTTGGAAAAGCATTCCAGGTGAAGCTGGTTGAGATAATGCCAAGAGTGTTCAAAGCTGTCATCAAGGCAAAGGGTGGCTATTTGAAGAATCTCAAATATAAAATATATTTTGATTTGTTTAACACTTTTTTGGTTACTACATGATTCCGTATGTGTTATTTCATAATTTTGATGTCTTCACTATTATTCTACATAGTAAAAAAGTAAGAAAAACCCTTGAATGAGTAGGTGTTCTAAAACTTTTGACCTGTAGTGTAGATTTAGAATCAGAAAGCCAAACCGATGGTATACTCACCTCTATTTGATCTGTTTCCATCTAGGTCAGGAAACTACTCCTTCCAAATCCCTATCAGCAAGTTCATCCCTATCAACATGCGTGTCACCGTCCAGATGAAGTGAGTAGCCAGGGCTTGAGACATGCTCCCACTCTCTCCACTTTGTTTTCCATTTCTACTACTGCCCACTGCTAGTGGTGACAGACTGCCATTGACTCTGGACGGGGCAGGAGAGAGTTTCTAAGAGGGTATCTTACCTCAGGGGCTGATGATGGTCTGAATCGGTGGACCTAGACGTTCAAGATTCCGTGCAGTGGGACTTGTGGGAGCTTGCGAGTCTAAGGGCTTGATTCAATCCGTAGTTGTGTATGGCGCGATTGGAATTTTAAAGCCAATGTTTCCGCATTTGCGGAGACTGCAGTCACGTAATCGCTGCATATGTCGTCTCAATTGGAAATTGCCTTTTAAATGTCAATCACACTACACCGCAGATCTTCGGCGCTACGGATTGAATCGAGCCCTAAAGCTTTGTCTGAATCAGACATTGGACCCGGTCTGGCAGGAGTTCCTGTTCTGAATGAGGAGACGAAGGCCTCTAAGACAGACCTGCATGGGCACATTCTCTCACTGTTGTTCAGACTGATGACAAATTGTCACGGAGCACTTTGTACTTGCGCTGTGTGTTTGTTGTAAGTACCGCAAATGACCACTAGATGTCTCCTCTCCTCTGATCCAGTACTATAGAGCTGCTGGTTGTCCACCTGTGTCATTCTGATGTGACGTTTAAATGCTCTGCCGTGATGGACCATGATCAAACCAACGAAGAATACACTTTCATAAATACACAGGTATGGTATCCACAGACAACACTATACTGTGGTTGCTATCTGTATGATAATTGCAAACTCTCTGCTCTTTGTATGATTAAAAAGCAACCAAAAGTAAGAGTGACACTTTACTTCCTTTGCTGTCTCTTTCACTCTCTCCAGGGCTACGTCCATGAATGGCCTCTGCCAGTGTCTCGATTCTACAGGAGCTCCTACCACTTTCGCTCCGCAGTGGCTGTAAGAACGAAAGGATTTCTGAATGTGTATTTTCCTAAAATATCAGTGTCAAAAGACACTGTCGCAACAGCCTCACAACTACTACGTGTTGTATGTTGTGGGGGGGGGGGACACACGACCCAATCTGATAACCACAATCTAACAGTTGTTAATCATCGTCTTCACAGAACAGCTACATAAGTATGTTATAACCACCCCCCTCCCCTTCCTCAACTCACCGTAATGCTCTCGCCCCACACTGGTATTGGAAGCTGAAAAGGAGTTGACATTTAATCCACAACGGTCACTGTAGGCTACCAGAGATGTTCTTTAATGTCGTAACAGACTTTGACTACACCCTGACATCGTCATGGTTTAGTCTCTGCCAGATATCCTATGCTTACAATGTCAAACAATCAAATGTATGTGTGGTTGGTAGACGACCAAAACAAACTGTACATCTCAGAGAGGAAGAGGTGAAGCGAGAGGTTTACTCCGCACAAAATCTGTCCACAAAAATAAGCCCACAAAGTGAGGAATTTTTTGTATGGAGGTCAATGAGAGAGTGTCGATTTTTGGTCAACAAAAAATGTAATTCGTATTTTGCTACGTGAGGCTTATTTGATCGAATAGAAGTGTTGTAATGGTTAGGTTGTTGCACTGATATAAGTGAACGTACGTGGCATTTTGGCAACTTTTGAAAAAAAAAAAAACGCCTTTATATCGGTTGTGCCCGTTGTCATAGAGATAGATGGAGGACTCATCATGGCCATAACACATTTAAGCATGGACATTGCCATTGAGGGCTTTCACCATTTTAAAGTAGTCAGCTGAGTTGGGAGCAATCCCCCAATGAAGAAGCAGAAAACGGACTTCTTTAAAACTGTCACAGACGCTAAAATGGCACAGATACAAAGATTAGTCTCCCGAGTGGCGCAGTGGTCTAAGGCACTGCATCGCAGTGCTAGCTGTGCCACTAGAGATCCTGGTTCGAATCCAGGCTCTGTCGTAGCCGGCCGCGACCGGGAGACCCATGGGGCGGCGCACAATTGGCCCAGCGTCGTCCAGGGTAGGGGAGGGAATGGCTGGCAGGGAGGTAGCTCAGTTGGTAGAGCATGGCGTTTGCAACGCCAGGGTTGTGGGTTCGATTCCCACGGGGGGCCAGTATAAAAAAAAATTATAAAAAAAACGTACTGTAAGTCGCTCTGGATAAGAGCGTCTGCTAAATGACTAAAATGTAAATGTAATTAGTCCTTTATCTATCACACGTGTATCTACCCTCTCATTGGCTAGAATGGTCCCACCTGATCTCGCCTCCTCACACTTGCCTTCCGTCTTTGAGGACTTGTAAAGTATTTCCATTGTTAGAGTGGTCACTTGTCAATATAATAGACAATCTTGGTCTATCTCCATCCAGGGCCAGGCAGACTGCAATACCGACCGTGGCTTCATGGGGGCGCTGTTCACAGACTACCATTTCAACTTCTACCGGAGGTGTGAGTGAGGAAGAAGACCTCATCCATACTGTAGTTCCTTTGGCAGGCCAGCCAGTGTCCAATGACATGTCAGTGTTTATTTTCATGATGTATGCCAACCCTAATAATAAATCCACGTTGTATTGGTTTTTCTATGAAATGTCCTGATTGTTGATGAGATTGTTGTATACAATCTCTTTTTACAAGAACTGTATAAGAGCATATTTATTGATACAGAATTATAGTAGGTAAGAGTTGTTTGATTCACTTTGCCTTGTGACAATTCTTGCACTATGTGAAAAGAGATTCAATTGGAATAGAACTGAATAGGATCATTTTTATTTTTAGTAGAATGTAATGCAGTACAACAGGTTATTGATAACTCATTAAACAATACATTGATCATGTCACACTGTTGGCACACAGGAGGACAGGATGAGTCCCAAAGTAAAATAGTACTTATATTACTGTATTTCATACTTGACTGTGTAGTTAGTTATTACATTTATTTCAGAAAGTAATTGTGTTGAATTCTGTGTTACTGCATAATTTCATAGTAATTACCAGGTAAATACAATTGGAAACTGTAAAATAAAGTACTGAATTCTCTGTTGTTTAGCAGGTACTTCCATCCAGGGTAAACTTTATAATTCAGATGTAAATGTAGAATTACTTCAGTAGCCTATATACCTTTGTATGCCTCCTTGTCTGTATACCTGCAGACATACAGTTGAAGTCAGAAGTTTACGTACACTTAGGTTGGAGTCATTAAAACTCGTTTTTTAATCCACTCCACAAATGTCTTGTTAACAAACTATAGTTTTGGCAAGTCGGTTAGGTCATCTACTTTGTGCATGACACAAGTTATTTTTCCAACAATTGTTTACAGACAGATTATTTCACTTATAATTCACTGTATCACAATTCCAGTGGGTCAGAAGTTTACATACACTAAGTTGACTGTGCCTTTAAACAGCTAGGAAAATTCCAGAAAATGATGTCATGGCTTTAGAAGCTTCTGATAGGCTAATTGACATCATTTGAGTCAATTGGAGGTGTACCTGTGGATGTATTTCAAGGCCTACCTTCAAACTCAGTGCCTCTTTGCTTGACATCATGGGAAAATCCAAAGAAATCAGCCAAGACCTCAGAAAAAAAATTGTTGACCTCCACAAGTCTGGTTCATCCTTGGGAGCAATTTCCAAACGCCTGAAGGTACCACGTTCATCTGTACAAACAATAGTACGCAAGTATAAACACCATGGGACTATGCAGTCATCATACCGCTCAGGAAGGAGACTCGTTCTGTCTCCTGGAAATGAACGTACTTTGGTGCGAAAAGTGCAAATCAATCCCAGAACAACAGCAAAGGACCTTGTGAAGATGCTGGAGGAAACAGGTACAAAAGTATCTATATCCACAGTAAAACGAGTCCTATATCGACATAACCTGAAAGGCCGCTCAGCAAGGAAGAAGCCACTGCTCCAAAACCGCCATAAAAAAGCCAGACTACGGTTTGCAACTGCACATGGGGACAAAGATCGTACTTTTTGGAGAAATGTCCTCTGGTCTGATGAAACAAAAATAGAACTGTTTGGCCATAATGACCATCATTATGTTTGGAGGAAAAAGGGGGTGGCTTGCAAGCCGAAGAACACCATCCCAACCGTGAAGCACGGGGGTGGCAGCATCATGCTGTGGGGGTGCTTTGCTGCAGGAGGGACTGGTACACTTCACAAAAGAGATGGAATCATGAGGAAGGAAAATAATGTGGATATATTGAAGCAACATCTCAAGACATCAGTCAGGAAGTTAAAGCTTGGTCGCAAATGGGTCTTCCAAATGGACAATGACCCCAAGCATACTTCCAAAGTTGTGGCAAAATGGCTTAAGGATAACAAAGTCAAGGTATTGGAGTGGCCATCACAAAGCCCTGACCTCAATCATATAGAACATTTGTTGGCAGAACTGAAAAACCGTGTGCGAGCAAGGAGGCCTACAAACCTGACTCAGTTACACCAGCTCTGTCAGGAGGAATGGGCCAAAATTCACCCAACTTATTGTGGGAAGCTTGTGGAAGGCTACTCGAAACGTTTGACCCAAGTTAAACAATTTAAAGGCAATGCTACCAAATACTAATTGAGTGTATGTAAACTTCTGACCCACTGGGAATGTGATGAAAGAAATAAAAGCTGAAATAAATCATTCTCTCTACTATTATTCTGACATTTCACATTCTTAAAATAAAGTGGTGATCCTAACTGACCTAAAACCGGATTTTTACTAGGATTAAATGTCAGGAATTGTGAAAAACTGAGTTTAAATGTATTTGGCTAAGGTGTATGTAAACTTCCGACTTCAACTGTAGACACAAAAGTGAGCACTTCAGTCATCTGCACCCAATACAGCTAGCCTTCAACATATTCTCATAGCATACATTCTTACCTCTTTGTTGATTGATATCCATTGAATTGTGTCCATTTTCTGTTTTAGAAAGATTTGCACAAATATGAAAAGATAGATGGTATCATCATAAAACAATATGAATTCATATCATAAGGGACAAACCTTATCTTAAATTGAGGAGATCTTAAAAATGGTCAGTGTAGTGCCTGCACCTGCTGTCCTTTCAAATTCAAATCCAAATGTTTCAGTTGGGAACTTAGGCTCCTGCCAGAACCCCCACCAACTAAGGAGGTTCCTCAATGAACCCCACCTCCTATGGGGTTCTTGGAAGAACCTTTTGGGGGCAATCTTTTGTGCCAAGAACCCAAAGGTTCTTCAAAGAACTTTGAGGATTTTAGAAGAACCCTTGTTGAACCCCTAAGTGTACAACACACACCACCGCCAACACAGCTTTTAAATCAATGGCTACAAGGTATTCTAACCAATGTCTCCCTGGCTCCTCTCCTCTATTCTAACCAATGTCTCCCTGGCTCCCCTCCTCTATTCTAACCAATAGAGATGCCTCCCTGGCTCCTCTCCTCTATTCTAACCAATAGAGATGTCTCCCTGGCTCCTCTCCTCTATTCTAACCAATGTCTCCCTGGCTCCTCTCCTCTATTCTAACCAATAGAGATGCCTCCCTGGCTCCTCTCCTCTATTCTAACCAATAGAGATGTCTCCCTGGCTCCTCTCCTCTATTCTAACCAATAGAGATGCCTCCCTGGCTCCTCTCCTCTATTCTAACCAATGTCTCCCTGGCTCCTCTCCTCTATTCTAACCAATAGAGATGTCTCCCTGGCTCCTCTCCTCTATTCTAACCAATAGAGATGCCTCCCTGGCTCCTCTCCTCTATTCTAACCAATAGAGATGTCTCCCTGGCTCCTCTCCTCTATTCTAACCAATGTCTCCCTGGCTCCTCTCCTCTATTCTAACCAATAGAGATGTCTCCCTGGCTCCTCTCCTCTATTCTAACCAATAGAGATGCCTCCCTGGCTCCTCTCCTCTATTCTAACCAATAGAGATGTCTCCCTGGCTCCTCTCCTCTATTCTAACCAATAGAGATGCCTCCCTGTCTCCTCTCCTCTATTCTAACCAATAGAGATGCCTCCCTGTCTCCTCTCCTCTCCTATATTCTAACCAATAGAGATGCCTCCCTGGCTCCTCTCCTCTTTAAACCTTTCACTTCATCCACACACGGTGAGAGAGGGATTGGAGGAATCTGTAACAGAAAGATACACACACACACACACACACACACACACTAGAAAGTAAAGCACACAACCAACAATGGCCCATAATCCGTTCTGCCACCCGTATAAATCCTTCACATTTTAATGAATCTGAAATCCATTCCAACAGGAAACAAGAGATATCTTTGTGCAGCCTATGGCCTATATCAGTATAATATGGATGTGTGTGTCTGTGTGTGTGTGTGTGTGTGTGTGTGTGTGTGTGTCTGTGTGTGTGTGTGTGTGTGTCTGTTCCAGATTCCTCCAATCCCTCTCTTCTCACCGTGTGTGGATGGAGGAAGAGATGGGGGATGGCGGGATGGAGGGAGATATGGGGGATGGAGGAAGAGATGGGGGATGGAGGAAGAGATGGGAGATGGAGGAAGAGATGGGGGATGGAGGAAGAGATGGGGGATGGAGGGATGGAGGGAGATATGGGGGATGGAGGAAGAGATGGGGGATGGAGGAAGAGATGGGGGATGGAGGAAGAGATGGGGGATGGAGGAAGAGATGGGGGATGGAGGGATGGAGGGAGATATGGGGGATGGAGGAAGAGATGGGGGATGGAGGGAGAGATGGGGGATGGAGGGAGAGATGGGGGATGGAGGGAGAGATGGGGGATGGAGGGAGAGATGGGGGATGGAGGGAGAGATGGGGGATGGAGGAAGAGATGGGGATGGAGGAAGAGATGGGGGATGGAGGAAGAGATGGGGGATGGAGGGAGAGATGGGGGATGGAGGAAGAGATGGGAGATGGAGGAAAAGATGGGGGATGGAGGAAGAGATGGGGGATGGAGGAAGAGATGGGGGATGGAGGATGGAGGAAGAGATGGGAGATGGAGGAAAAGATGGGGGATGGAGGAAGAGATGGGGGATGGAGGAAGAGATGGGGGATGGAGGGAGAGATGGGGGATGGAGGAAGAGATGGGGGATGGAGGAAGAGATGGGGGATGGAGGAAGAGATGGGGGATGGAGGAAGAGATGGGGGATGGAGGAAGAGATGGGGGATGGATGAAAAGATGGGGGATGGAGGGAGAGATGGGGGATGGAGGAAGAGATGGGGGATGGAGGAAGAGATGGGGGATGGAGGAAGAGATGGGGGATGGAGGGAGAGATGGGGGATGGAGGAAGAGATGGGGGATGGAGGAAGAGATGGGGGATGGAGGAAGAGATGGGGGATGGAGGATGGAGGAAGAGATGGGGGATGGAGGAAGAGATGGGGGATGGATGAAAAGATGGGGGATGGAGGGATGGAGGGAGAGATGGGAGATGGAGGAAGAGATGGGGAATGGAGGGAGAGATGGGAGATGGAGGAAGAGATGGGGGGATGGAGGAAGAGATGGGGAATGGAGGGAGAGATGGGAGATGGAGGAAGAGATGGGGGGATGGAGGAAGAGATGGGGGATGGAGGGAGAGATGGGGATGGAGGGAGAGATTGGGATGGAGGGAGAGATGGGGGATGGAGGGAGAGATGGGGGATGGAGGGAGAGATGGGGATGGAGGAAGAGATGGGGGATGGAGGCAGAGATGGGGGATGGAGGCAGAGATGGGGGATGGAGGGAGAGATGGGGGATGGAGGGAGAGATGGGAGAGGAGGGGAGATGGAGGGAGCGAGGGAGAGATGGGGGATGGAGGGAGAGATGGGGGATGGAGGGAGAGATGGGAGAGGAGGGGAGATGGGGGATGGAGGGAGAGATGGGAGAGGAGGGGAGATGGAGGGAGGGAGAGAAGTGGTTTGAATGAAACTGGATAATTGGTTAGAGTGGATTAGAGATGTTAGACAAGAACAGACGATAGGTGGACATTGTAGGTCTGAATGAATTTGCTCTGTGTTACGGAGCAATGATGCTCACAATATTATCTGGATCAAGCACAGGGCCACACCGTCATTCATTCAGTCATTAATTAATTAATTAATTCATAAGCCAAAATGTCTGTCAACAGACATGATGTGGTCCGTACAACCAAAACACAGAGGAACACATTGACACACAACCCCTGTGTGTGTGTTTGTACGTGTGTGTGTTTGTGCGAGTGTGTGTGTGTGTGTTTTATGACTTATTCAAGCGCAACCCAAGCAACACTCGGAGAGACTAATTAGGTGCCAGTAGATGGCGTGGAGAATGACGGATGGAGGGTACAGAAGGAAACACATATCTTTCCTGCTCTACTCGGAGTAATGGGAGAAACTGTAGAAGATGGTGCTGCATTATTGATGAACAGCGAAGACACTGGTTAGCCAGACGGCTTGGAGTAGGCTATGGCTGGGGCAGGGGTGTAGGCCGAGTTAGAGAGGGCAGACTAGCCTGGGGCAGGAGGGACACCACACAAGGCTCTACAACAGAGATGGACATAGAGGTGAGTTATTTCCACAGAGGTGAGTTATTTCCACAGAGGTGAGTTATTTCCATAGAGGTGAGTTATTTCCACAGAGAACATTTTATAAATAGGTGTATTTAGAACATTGAGAATTGTTACGTAGTTCTATTATTACGCGGCGGATCGGTAGAAAGTGTTAATATCTGTTACTAGTGTTATTCTCTGTCTAAAAATGTAAGCAGTGGCACTAATGCACAAATAGCCTGTTCAATCACAGGGTGAGAATAACGCATATTGGACGTGTGCAAATGTTAGTTTGGTCGCACAGCCTGCTAACACTCATATTAATAACATTAGCATGACGTCAAATCGATGAAAGATTTATTGCAAATTCTGTTTAGACATTTTCATAGAATTTGTGTGCATAGCCTACTAGGAATTTTAAAAATAGAAAACCAAAATACAGAAGAGAAAGAGAATGTACACTGAGTGGACAAAACATTAAGAACACCTTCCCAATATTGAGTTGCACTCAAAGGACATTCAGTCAACTTGACACAATGCTTCCCACCATTGTGTCAAGTTGGCTGAATGTCCTTTGTGTGGTGGACCGTTCTTGATACACACGGGAAACTGTTGAGTGTGAAAAACCCAGCAGCGCCTGGCACCTACTACCATACCCCGTTCAAAGGCACTTAAATCTTTTGTCTTGCCCATTCACCCTCTGAATGGCACACAGACACAATCCATGTCTCAATTGTCTCAAGGCTTAAAACTCCTTCTTTATCCTGTCTCCTCCCCTTCATCTACACTGATTGAAGTGGAATTAACAAGTGACATCAATAAGGGATCATAGCTTTCACCTGGATTCACCTGATCAGTCTATGTCATGGAAAGAGCAGGTGTTCTTAATATTTTGTCCTCTTAGTAATAACAGTAAATGCATGGTGAATGAAGTCATCAATCCTGCCATCTGCAGCGACATGCACAACTATATAACAATGACCAAGTGACAGGCTGTTGGATGCGTTCATACATCCGTTTTTGTGTTGTTCTCATAAGGTTTTCATGGAGGCTTAGGATAGGACAATTTGCATGGAACTTGGCTCCACAGAGCCTTGTTTGCGGAAATAGATGCGTCTACAAAAATGTGGGATTTGTACCTCATGAATGTACCCAAATGAAACAAACACGTATGTCTACTATTGAATGTATTTCATGGCAGGCTTTGGTCCACTCCATTAGTTCAGTTTTACTTGAGGGCTCAGGCTTTGGTCCACTCCATTAGTTCAGTTTTACTTGAGGGCTCAGGCTTTGGTCCACTCCACTTAGTTCAGTTTTACTTGAGGGCTCAGGCTTTGGTCCACTCCATTAGTTCAGTTTTACTTGAGGGCTCAGGCTTTGGTCCACTCCACTTAGTTCAGTTTTACTTGAGGGCTCAGGCTTTGGTCCACTCCACTTAGTTCAGTTTTAATTGAGGGCTCAGGCTTTGGTCCACTCCACTTAGTTCAGTTTTACTTGAGGGCTCAGGCTTTGGTCCACTCCACTTAGTTCAGTTTTACTTGAGGGCTCAGGCTTTGGTCCACTCCATTAGTTCAGTTTTACTTGAGGGCTCAGGCTTTGGTCCACTCCACTTAGTTCAGTTTTACTTGAGGGCTCAGGCTTTGGTCCACTCCACTTAGTTCAGTTTTAATTGAGGGCTCAGGCTTTGGTCCACTCCACTTAGTTCAGTTTTACTTGAGGGCTCAGGCTTTGGTACACTCCATTAGTTCAGTTTTACTTGAGAGCTCAGGCTTTGGTCCACTCCATTAGTTCAGTTTTACTTGAGGGCTCAGGCTTTGGTCCACTCCACTTAGTTCAGTTTTACTTGAGGGCTCAGGCTTAGGTCCACTCCACTTAGTTCAGTTTTACTTGAGGGCTCAGGCTTTGGTCCACTCCACTTAGTTCAGCTTTACTTGAGGGCTCAGGCTTTGGTCCACTCCACTTAGTAACAGTTTTACTTGAGGGCTCAGGCTTTGGTCCACTCCACTTAGTTCAGTTTTACTTGAGGGCTCAGGCTTTGGTCCACTCCACTTAGTTCAGTTTTACTTGAGGGCTCAGGCTTTGGTCCACTCCACTTAGTTCAGTTTTACTTGAGGGCTCAGGCTTTGGTCCACTCCACTTAGTTCAGTTTTACTTGAGGGCTCAGGCTTTGGTCCACTCCACTTACTTCAATTTTACTTGAGGGCTCAGGCTTTGGTCCACTCCACTTAGTTCAGTTTTACTTGAGGGCTCAGGCTTTGGTCCACTCCACTTAGTTCAGTTTTACTTGAGGGCTCAGGCTTTGGTCCACTCCACTTAGTTCAGTTTTACTTGAGGGCTCAGACAGGGCTGCAGCTGAACAGGGCTACTGAGGTAAATAAGCTCAACTCAGCTGCAGTGGGAGAGGTGTCAGGTTCCCTAGTGACAGCACTCACACACACACACACACACACACACACACACAGAGAGACACACATTGTCTCACATACGCATACCGAACAGACACACACCAGAGGCACGATTTGATTACAGCAATGTTGACAATGTTGACCAGAGTAGTAAAACAAGCCTGTCCATCCCTGGCTCCCACGGTCCCACCTCTCACTCAGCTCAAACTGTAAAGACACCTCACTCAATGAAAGAGTGAAAGTTATATAAATGGAGATATAGCTTTTAGGTGGCTGGCTCTTGTTCAGTTGCAGTAAACTGCTTATGTGGGTTGTTACTTTGGGACGATGCCCTTCCCTCCTCTCGTTGACAGGCGCTAGTGGACCGGACATTAGGAAGACTTCACCTCTCACATTCAGCTGCAGAAGGAAAGGAGGAAAGGTGAGGGTTTCAGGTGACTCCTCTCTCTCTCTCTCTCTCTCTCTCTCTCTCTCTCTCTCTCTCTCTCTCTCTTTCGCTCTCTCTCCCTCTCTCCCTCTCTACCTCTCCCTCTCGCTCTCTCTCTCTCGCTCTCCCTCTCTCCCTCTCTCTCTCTCTCTCGCTCTCTCTCTTTCGCGCTCTCTCTTTCTCGCTCTCTCTCTCTCTCTCTTTTCTCTCGCTCTCTTCTCATTCTCATTGTATCTGCACAAAACCTATATATCTTTAACAGATTCTCTGTGAAGTCATGATGTTTATGTATTTGAAGACGCCCCTGAGTTGGAGGCTCTTTGCAGTGTAATGGTGTGTGTAATGACCTCACTTTAACAGTGTGAGTTGCTCAGGAGCAGCTAGTTTAATACTGGGTCTCATTCCCTTAGAGGATCAGCTGGTTTAATACTGGGTCTCATTCCCTTAGAGGAGCAGCTGGTTTAATACTGGGTCTCATTCCCTTAGAGGATCAGCTGGTTTAATACTGGGTCTCATTCCCTTAGAAGAGCAGCTGGTTTAATACTGAGTTTCATTCCCTTAGAGGATCAGCTGGTTTAATACCGGGTCTCATTCCCTTAGAGGAGCAGCTGGTTTAATACTGGGTCTCATTCCCTTAGAGAGAGAAGCCTTTCTCTGCACTTTCAAATGTCATTGGGTGTATCCAAAATTGTACCCTATCCCTGTGGGGCTCTGGTTAAAGGTAGTGCACTATATAGGGAATAGGGTGCCGTTTGAGACACAGCCATTGTCGTTAACTCTCATGAGTTTTTACCGCTGATACTATAATGAATTAATTGGTACACATATCATATACTTTAATTACTTCAGTTGAGATGATAAACTCGTAATCTCGGCATGGAAAGAGACTACTGAAACCTACTAAAACATTCTCCTTGGATTTATACAGTATTGAACGCATATTAAAATAATGATAGTCATTTTTGTCACATTTTTCAAAACAAATTCCATAGAGAGAGACAGGGTGGTCTCCAGTGAGAGAGAGACAGGGTGGTCTCCAGTGAGAGAGAGACAGGGTGGTCTCCACTGAGAGAGAGACAGGGTGGGCTCCAGTGAGAGAGAGACAGGGTGGTCTCCAGTGAGAGCGAGACAGGGTGGTCTCCAGTGAGAGAGAGACAGGATGGTCTCCAGTGAGAGAGAGACAGGGTGGTCTCCAGTGAGAGAGAGACATGGTGGTCTCCAGTGAGAGAGAGACAGGGTGGCCTCCAATGAGAGAGGGACAGGGTGGTCTCCAGTGAGAGAGAGACAGGGTAGTCTCCAGTGAGAGAGAGACAGGGTGGTCTCCAGTGAGAGAGAGACAGGGTGGTCTCCAGTGAGAGAGAGACAGGGTGGTCTCCAGTGAGAGAGAGACAGGGGTGGTCTCCAGTGAGAGAGAGACAGGGTGGTCTCCAGTGAGAGAGAGACAGGGATGGGCCACTCCAAAGGTCTATCAATCCCAAAGGCATATCTTGGTGTCTTTTCCATCCAGTAACCCAACACTTGGTGCTTGATCACGATCGCGTTTAGGCAAACCTGTAAAATAAGCTCCCGAAGATGACCTCAACGTGAGCTAATTTCTCCCTGCTCAGGTGTTTGTGTGTGTGTGTGTGTGTGTGTGTGTGTGTGTGTGTGTGTGTGTGTGTGTGTGTGTGTGTGTGTGTGTGTGTGTGTGTGTGTGTGTGTGTGTATGCTGGGATACATCCTGCCTCAGGCAGACCCAGGCAAGGCAACACCTCTATCAGGTCTCTCCTCTCTTAACGGAAGGACTCTTGGCTAATGACCTGAGTAATGATGATTACTTAGATTTTCCACGGCGATGCAGGACTGAACCACAACCTCTCTCTCAGGAGCAGGGATACGTTACAGTGGCAAGGCCAACCTCTCTCTCAGGAGCAGGGATACGTTACAGTGGCAAGGCTCAATGTGCAGTAAACAAATCTGATTGGAAAACAGCAGGCAGGGGAAGGAAGCCATGAGAGAGGAAGACATTCGTAATTGGAAGATTTCACGGTTACAGTTTATTTGAACTGCTGCTGCGCCGATCGATCAATTTGTCAACATGCCGTTTGCGTACTTAGAAAAAATGCTCTGGCCTGCTGTCAGTGGAAAGAAACGGGTATGAAAACGACGTCTGGAGGTGTAAATGTTCTGTAAATGTGTATGAAAATAAATGAATATATTAAGAACGTATTAGAAAATGGAGCATCATCTAATTTTCACCATTCCCCTTTTACAGGCCATGTATTTTCCCACCCATCAACCCTGCTGCTCTAAGCAAAGAGAGGGAAGACCCAGGCCAGCTCGCCCTCCAGGAGCACCAGAGGAAAGTGGACGACAACAAATATCTACTTGTGGTAGGAACTACAAGGTCTGCCATTTTGCTGGGATAAGAGATGAGGAGAAGATGAGAGCCGTGCCTCTAGGCCTTGTGTGAAGGGTAGTCATGGAGTCTCCCTCAGAAGCTGCTTGCCCCCAGGTGGGTGGGTGGGTGGAGAGAGAGAGAGCGAGAGAGCGAGACACTCAAATTGAACATCACACAGTTGACTGACGTGCGAGATGAGATGGGGCCAGCCGTGTGTGTGTGTGTGTGTGTGTGTGTGTGTGTGTGTGTGTGTGTGTGTGTGTGTGTGTGTGTGTGTGTGTGTGTGTGTGTGTGTGTGTGTGTGTGTGTGTGTGTGTGTGTGTGTGTGTGTGTGTGTGTGTGTGTGTGTGTGTGTGTGTGTGTGTGTGTGTGTGTGTGTGTGTGTGTGTGTGTGTGCGTGCGTGCGTGCCTGAGAGATAGAGAGATGAGCTGGGATCAGCATCTTCACAGCTATCAGATCACAGCAGAGTGTGACTGTGAGAGGGACTAACACTATAGAGACTGTACTGACTGTGAGAGGGACTAACACTATAGACACTGTACTGACTGTGAGAGGGACTAACACTATAGAGACTGTACTGACTGTGAGAGGGACTAACACTATAGAGGCTGTACTGACTGTGAGAGGGACTAACACTATAGAGGCTGTACTGACTGTGAGAGGGACTAACACTATAGAGACTGTACTGACTGTGAGAGGGACTAACACTATAGAGACTGTACTGACTGTGAGGGGGACTAACACTATAGAGACTGTACTGACTGTGAGAGGGACTAACACTATAGAGACTGTACTGACTGTGAGAGGGACTAACACTATAGAGGCTGTACTGGCTGTGAGAGGGACTAACACTATAGAGACTGTACTGACTGTGAGAGGGACTAACACTATAGAGACTGTACTGACTGTGAGAGGGACTAACACTATAGAGACTGTGAGAGGGACTAACACTATAGAGACTGTACTGACTGTGAGAGGGACTAACACTATAGAGACTGTACTGACTGTGAGGGGGACTAACACTATAGAGACTGTGAGAGGGACTAACACTATAGAGACTGTACTGACTGTGAGAGGGACTAACACTATAGAGGCTGTACTGACTGTGAGAGGGACTAACACTATAGAGACTGTACTGACTGTGAGGGGGACTAACACTATAGAGGCTGTACTGACTGTGAGAGGGACTAACACTATAGAGACTGTACTGACTGTGAGAGGGACTAACACTATAGAGACTGTACTGACTGTGAGAGGGACTAACACTATAGAGACTGTACTGACTGTGAGAGGGACTAACACTATAGAGACTGTACTGACTGTGAGAGGGACTAACACTATAGAGACTGTACTGACTGTGAGAGGGACTAACACTATAGAGACTGTACTGACTGTGAGAGGGACTAACACTATAGAGACTGTACTGACTGTGAGAGGGACTAACACTATAGAGACTGTACTGACTGTGAGAGGGACTAACACTATAGAGACTGTACTGACTGTGCGAGGGACTAACACTATAGAGACTGTACTGACTGTGAGAGGGACTAACACTATAGAGGCTGTGAGAGGGACTAACACTATAGAGACTGTACTGACTGTGAGAGGGACTAACACTATAGAGACTGTACTGACTGTGAGAGGGACTAACACTATAGAGACTGTACTGACTGTGAGAGGGACTAACACTATAGAGACTGTACTGACTGTGAGAGGGACTAACACTATAGAGACTGTACTGACTGTGAGAGGGACTAACACTATAGAGACTGTACTGACTGTGAGAGGGACTAACACTATAGAGGCTGTACTGACTGTGAGAGGGACTAACACTATAGAGACTGTGAGAGGGACTAACACTATAGAGACTGTACTGACTGTGAGAGGGACTAACACTATAGAGACTGTACTGACTGTGAGAGGGACTAACACTATAGAGACTGTACTGACTGTGAGAGGGACTAACACTATAGAGACTGTACTGACTGTGAGAGGGACTAACACTATAGAGACTGTGAGAGGGACTAACACTATAGAGACTGTACTGACTGTGAGAGGGACTAACACTATAGAGACTGTACTGACTGTGAGAGGGACTAACACTATAGAGGCTGTGAGAGGGACTAACACTATAGAGACTGTACTGACTGTGAGAGGGACTAACACTATAGAGACTGTACTGACTGTGAGAGGGACTAACACTATAGAGACTGTACTGACTGTGAGAGGGACTAACACTATAGAGGCTGTACTGACTGTGAGAGGGACTAACACTATAGAGTCTGTACTGACTGTGAGAGGGACTAACACTATAGAGACTGTACTGACTGTGAGAGGGACTAACACTATAGAGGCTGTACTGACTGTGAGAGGGACTAACAGTATAGAGACTGTACTGACTGTGAGAGGGACTAACACTATAGAGACTGTACTGACTGTGAGAGGGACTAACACTATAGAGACTGTACTGACTGTGAGAGGGACTAACACTATAGAGACTGTACTGACTGTGAGAGGGACTAACACTATAGAGACTGTGAGAGGGACTAACACTATAGAGACTGTACTGACTGTGAGAGGGACTAACACTATAGAGTCTGTACTGACTGTGAGAGGGACTAACACTATAGAGACTGTACTGACTGTGAGAGGGACTAACACTATAGAGACTGTACTGACTGTGAGAGGGACTAACACTATAGAGTCTGTACTGACTGTGAGAGGGACTAACACTATAGAGACTGTACTGACTGTGAGAGGGACTAACACTATAGAGGCTGTACTGACTGTGAGAGGGACTAACACTATAGAGACTGTACTGACTGTGAGAGGGACTAACACTATAGAGACTGTGAGAGGGACTAACACTATAGAGACTGTACTGACTGTGAGAGGGACTAACACTATAGAGGCTATACTGACTGTGAGAGGGACTAACACTATAGAGACTGTACTGACTGTGAGAGGGACTAACACTATAGAGGCTGTACTGACTGTGAGAGGGACTAACACTATAGAGACTGTACTGACTGTGAGAGGGACTAACACTATAGAGGCTGTACTGACTGTGAGAGGGACTAACACTATAGAGACTGTACTGACTGTGAGAGGGACTAACACTATAGAGACTGTACTGACTGTGAGAGGGACTAACACTATAGAGGCTGTGAGAGGGACTAACACTATAGAGACTGTACTGACTGTGAGAGGGACTAACACTATAGAGGCTGTACTGACTGTGAGAGGGACTAACACTATAGAGACTGTGAGAGGGACTAACACTATAGAGACTGTGAGAGGGACTAACACTATAGAGACTGTACTGACTGTGAGAGGGACTAACACTATAGAGGCTGTACTGGCTGTGAGAGGGACTAACACTATAGAGGCTGTACTGACTGTGAGAGGGACTAACACTATAGAGACTGTACTGACTGTGAGAGGGACTAACACTATAGAGGCTGTACTGACTGTGAGAGGGACTAACACTATAGAGGCTGTACTGACTGTGAGAGGGACTAACACTATAGAGACTGTACTGACTGTGAGAGGGACTAACACTATAGAGGCTGTACTGACTGTGAGAGGGACTAACACTATAGAGACTGTACTGACTGTGAGAGGGACTAACACTATAGAGGCTGTACTGGCTGTGAGAGGGACTAACACTATAGAGGCTGTACTGACTGTGAGAGGGACTAACACTATAGAGACTGTACTGACTGTGAGAGGGACTAACACTATAGAGACTGTACTGACTGTGAGAGGGACTAACACTATAGAGACTGTACTGACTGTGAGAGGGACTAACACTATAGAGACTGTACTGACTGTGAGAGGGACTAACACTATAGAGACTGTGAGAGGGACTAACACTATAGAGACTGTACTGACTGTGAGAGGGACTAACACTATAGAGACTGTACTGACTGTGAGAGGGACTAACACTATAGAGACTGTACTGACTGTGAGAGGGACTAACACTATAGAGACTGTACTGACTGAGAGGGACTAACACTATAGAGACTGTACTGACTGTGAGAGGGACTAACACTATAGAGACTGTGAGAGGGACTAACACTATAGAGACTGTACTGACTGTGAGAGGGACTAACACTATAGAGGCTGTACTGACTGTGAGAGGGACTAACACTATAGAGGCTGTACTGACTGTGAGCGGGACTAACACTATAGAGACTGTACTGACTGTGAGAGGGACTAACACTATAGAGGCTGTACTGACTGTGAGAGGGACTAACACTATAGAGGCGTACTGACTGTGAGAGGGACTAACACTATAGAGACTGTGAGAGGGACTAACACTATAGAGACTGTACTGACTGTGAGAGGGACTAACACTATAGAGACTGTACTGACTGTGAGAGGGACTAACACTATAGAGACTGTACTGACTGTGAGAGGGACTAACACTATAGAGACTGTACTGACTGTGAGAGGGGACTAACACTATAGAGACTGTACTGACTGTGAGAGGGACTAACACTATAGAGACTGTACTGACTGTGAGAGGGACTAACACTATAGAGACTGTACTGACTGTGAGAGGGACTAACACTATAGAGACTGTACTGACTGTGAGAGGGACTAACACTATAGAGACTGTACTGACTGTGAGAGGGACTAACACTATAGAGGACTAGACTGTGAGAGGGACTAACACTATAGAGACTGTACTGACTGTGAGAGGGACTAACACTATAGAGACTGTACTGACTGTGAGAGGGACTAACACTATAGAGGCTGTACTGACTGTGAGAGGGACTAACACTATAGAGACTGTACTGACTGTGAGAGGGACTAACACTATAGAGGACTGTACTGACTGTGAGAGGGACTAACACTATAGAGACTGTACTGACTGTGAGAGGGACTAACACTATAGAGACTGTACTGACTGTGAGAGGGACTAACACTATAGAGACTGTGAGAGGGACTAACACTATAGAGACTGTACTGACTGTGAGAGGGACTAACACTATAGAGACTGTACTGACTGTGAGAGGGACTAACACTATAGAGACTGTACTGACTGTGAGAGGGACTAACACTATAGAGACTGTACTGACTGTGAGAGGGACTAACACTATAGAGACTGTACTGACTGTGAGAGGGACTAACACTATAGAGACTGTACTGACTGTGAGAGGGACTAACACTATAGAGACTGTACTGACTGTGAGAGGGACTAACACTATAGAGACTGTACTGACTGTGAGAGGACTAACACTATAGAGACTGTACTGACTGTGAGAGGGACTAACACTATAGAGACTGTACTGACTGTGAGAGGGACTAACACTATAGAGACTGTACTGACTGTTAGAGGGACTAACACTATAGAGACTGTACTGACTGTGAGAGGGACTAACACTATAGAGACTGTACTGACTGTTAGAGGGACT
>NW_028163716.1:0-58796 GCF_964263955.1 Coregonus lavaretus
TTGCTGGACATCATGTCTGCTGAAGACGGATGGAAGCAATTACCTCAGTCTGTTTGCCAGAAGCCCAGGAACCAGAGGCTGGATCCCGACAGAGAGGCTCAATCCCTACAGAGAGACTGGAGAAACAGAGAAAGAGGCTGACGTTTACATGGATATATAAGAAAGATTCCTCCTCCAGGGGCCCCAGTGTTACCTCTGGTTTCATCCCAGCCGCAGTCATGCCAAAGCAGCCACTTCCTCCAGGACACTCCCTGTGGGTGTGGAACTTCCAGGACATAAGCCATCTATCTCCTCTTTAGCTACACACATCTGCTAAACCTATAGAAGAGCTTCACATCTAATAGATGAGTGTACCAAACCTCTAAGAAGAAAATCACTTGATATTTCTTTGAGAAGTTATATTAGGACCTTATTTAGAAACCACATACACTACATTACCAAAAGTATGTGGACACCTGCTTGTCGAACGTCTCGTTCCAAAATCATGGGCATTAATATTGAGTTGGTCCCCCCCCCCCTTTGCTGCTATAACAGCCTCCACTCTTCTGGGACGGCTTTCCACTAGATGTTGGAACATTGCTGCAGGGACTTGCTTCCATTCAGGCCCAAGAGCATTAGTGAGGTCGGGCACTGATGTTGGGCGATTAGGCCTGGCTCGCAGTCGGCGTTCCAATTCATCCCAAAGGTGTTCGATGGGGTTGAGGTCTCTGTGCAGGCCAGTCAAGTTCTTCCACACTGATCTCGACAAACCATTTCTGTATGTACCTCGCTTTGTGCACGGGGACATTGTCATGCTGAAACAGGAAACGCTTCAGCACTCGGCGGTCCCGTTCTATGTGCTTGTGTGGCCTACCACTTTGCGGCTGAGCTGTTGTTTCTCCTAGACGTTTCCACTTCACAATAACAGCACTTACAGTTGACCGGGGAAGATCTAGCAGGGCAGAAATTTGACGAACTGACTTGTTGACTGTGCCACATTGAAAGTTACTGAGTTCTTCAGTAAGGCCATTCTACTGCCAATGTTTGTCTATGCCGATTGCATGGCTGTGTGCTTGATTTTATACACCTGTCAGCAACGGGTGTGGCTGAAATAGCCAAATCCACAAATTTGAAGGGGTGTCCACATACTTTTGCATATATAGTGTATGTATGCACCAGGTGGTGCTAGTTAAGTAAGTAGTGGGTAGGCAGGTAAGGTAGGAGAGGGGGCTTTGATATTGACTTTCTTTGCTTTGGTTCCGTCCAGCCCCTTTTCCCCAAACTTACCGTGCGAAGGAATAAATTCCCTGTTAACGGTATTCTCTGCCTTTTGTCATCCTTACTCACACCTACAGTCCCATACCTCTTTCACACCACGGAGAGTTGAGTTGTAGCAGGGTGTTGCGTTCCCTCTTCCGAGAGGCGTGCGTAACATATGGCTCTGGCGTTAATGATAGTGCAGTTACTATGTGTATTTTGGTGCTAAACAAAATGTCACTCTATAAATGTAGACTGTCATTAAATATGATGTGGAGTGGTACCCTCATGGGTTTATAAGACCAATAATATTGAGACATGTTATTTATATATTGTTTTATTTTCAACCAGTGAGACTTTAGTCGTATGAAAAGCAGAAAAGCAGTTAGTGTTGTTTCCTTCATGGATAATAACACCATGTTGAAACAGTTTCATTCTGTTTTAATGTGCGCATTCACTTATTTCACTGTGTTTTCCTCCCACTTTGGTCAGAAACACACTGGAACACACTGTTTATATATATATATATATATATATATAGGAGCTGTTTTCTGAGATACCCTGTGTTTATTCCGAAACCAAAATTACAGTTTCTGAACATGCAGATCTTGGAAGGACATGGTGCGCAATAGCCCAGAACTCAAACTATGGAAACAGCAGACCCACAGACAACAATGACACTCAATGGAAACATCCAGAGCTCTCATCACCCAAAGCAAGAGAGGTGTTTACTAGCAGTCCAACAGTCGAGCTCTAGACAAACAAGCTTGCCCTACCTTGAGCTGGTATAGTATGACACGGTCTGATGAGACTTTACAGTGACACGGACTGATGAGACTTTACAGTGACACGGTCTGATGAGACTTTACAGTGACACGGTCTGCAGAGACTTTACAGTGACACGGTCTGCAGAGACTTTAAAGTGACACGGTCTGTAGAGACTTTACAGTGACACGCTCTGCAGAGACTTTACAGTGACACGCTCTGCAGAGACTTTACAGTGACACGCTCTGCAGAGACTTTACAGTGACACGGTCCGCAGAGACTTTACAGTGACACGTCCGCAGAGACTTTACAGTGACACGGTCCGCAGAGACTTTACAGTGACACGTCCGCAGAGACTTTACAGTGACACGGTCCACAGGGACTTTACAGTTACACGGTCCGCAGAGACTTTACAGTGACACGTCTGAAGAGACTTTACAGTGACACGGTCTGCAGAGACTTTACAGTGACACGGTCTGCAGAGACTTTAAAGTGACACGGTCTGCAGAGACTTTACAGTGACACGCTCTGCAGAGACTTTACAGTGACACGGTCCGCAGAGACTTTACAGTGACACGTCCGCATATACTTTACAGTGACACAGTCCGCAGAGACTTTAAAGTGACACGTCCGCAGAGACTTTACAGTGACACGGTCCGCAGATACTTTACAGTTACACGGTCCGCAGAGACTTTACAGTGACACGGTCTGCAGAGACTTTACAGTGACACGGTCTGCAGAGACTTTACAGTGACACGCTCTGCAGATACTTTACAGTGACACGCTCTGCAGAGACTTTACAGTGACACGGTCCGCATAGACTTTACAGTGACACGTCCGCAGAGACTTTACAGTGACACGGTCTGTAGAAACTTTACAGTGACACACTCTGCAGATACTTTACAGTGACACGCTCTGCAGAGACTTTACAGTGACACGTCCGCAGAGACTTTACAGTGACACGTCCGCAGAGACTTTACAGTGACACGTCCGCAGAGACTTTACAGTGACACGGTCCGCAGAGACTTTACAGTTACACGGTCCGCAGAGACTTTACAGTGACACGTCTGAAGAGACTTTACAGTGACATGGTCTGCAGAGACTTTACAGTGACACGGTCTGCAGATACTTTAAAGTGACACGGTCTGCAGAGACTTTACAGTGACACGCTCTGCAGAGACTTTACAGTGACACAGTCCGCAGAGACTTTACAGTGACACGTCCGCAGAGACTTTACAGTGACATGGTCCGCAGAGACTTTACAGTGACACGGTCCGCAGAGACTTTACAGTGACACGTCCGCATATACTTTACAGTGACACGGTCTGCAGAGACTTTACAGTGACACGGTCTGCAGAGACTTTACAGTGACACGCTCTGCAGAGACTTTACAGTGACACGCTCTGCAGAGACTTTACAGTGACACGGTCCGCAGAGACTTTACAGTGACACGTCCGCAGAGACTTTACAGTGACACGGTCTGTAGAGACTTTACAGTGACACGGTATGTAGATACTTTACAGTGACACGCTCTGCAGATACTTTACAGTGACACGTCCGCAGAGACTTTACAGTGACACGTCCGCAGAGACTTTACAGTGACACGTCCGCAGAGACTTTACAGTGACACTGTCCACAGATACTTTACAGTGACACGTCCGCATATACTTTACAGTGACACGGTCCGCATATACTTTACAGTGACACGGTCTGTAGAGACTTTACAGTGACACGCTCTGCAGATACTTTACAGTTACACGCTCTGCAGATACTTTACAGTGAAACGCTCTGCAGAGACTTTACAGTGACACGGTCCGCATAGACTTTACAGTGACACGTCCGCAGAGACTTTACAGTGACACGGTCCGCAGAGACTTTACAGTGACACGTCCACAGATACTTTACAGTGACACGGTTGCAGAGACTTTACAGTTACACGGTCCGCAGAGACTTTACAGTGACACGTCTGCAGAGACTTTACAGTGACACGTCTGCAGATACTTTACAGTGACACGGTCTGCAGAGACTTTAAAGTGACACGTCTGTAGAGACTTTACAGTGACACGCTCTGCAGAGACTTTACAGTGACACGCTCTGCAGAGACTTTACAGTGACACGGTCCGCATATACTTTACAGTGACACGTCCGCAGAGACTTTACAGTGACACGGTCCGCAAAGACTTTACAGTGACACGTCCACATATACTTTACAGTGACACGGTCCGCAGATACTTTACAGTTGCACGGTCCGCAGAAACTTTACAGTGACACGGTCTGCATATACTTTACAGTGACACGGTCTGCAGAGACTTTACAGTGACACAGTCTGCAGAGACTTTACAGTGACACGGTCTGCAGAGCCTTTACAGTGACACGGTCTGCAGAGACTTTACAGTGACACGTCTGAAGAGACTTTACAGTGACACGGTCTGTAGAGACTTTACAGTGACACGCTCTGCAGAGACTTTACAGTGACACGCTCTGCAGAGACTTTACAGTGACACGGTCCGCAGAGACTTTACAGTGACACGTCCACATATACTTTACAGTGACACGGTCCGCAGATACTTTACAGTGACACGTCCACAGAGACTTTACAGTGACACGGTCCGCAGATACTTTACATTTACACGGTCCGCATATACTTTACAGTGACACGGTCTGCAGAGACTTTACAGTGACACGGTCTGCAGATACTTTACAGTGACACGGTCTGCAGATACTTTACAGTGACACAGTTCGCAGAGACTTTACAGTGACACGTCTGCAGAGACTTTACAGTTACATGTCTGCAGAGACTTTACAGTGACTCGGTCTGCAGAGACTTTACAGTGACACGTCTGCAGAGACTTTACAGTGACACGGTCTGCAGAGACTTTACAGTGACACGGTCTGCAGAGACTTTAAAGTGACATGGTCTGCAGAGACTTTACAGTGAATCGGTCTGCAGAGACTTTAAAGTGACATGCTCTGCAGAGACTTTACAGTGACACGCTCTGCAGAGACTTTACAGTGACACGGTCCGCAGAGACTTTACAGTGACACGGTCCGCAGAGACTTTACAGTGACACGGTCTGCAGAGACTTTAAAGTGACACGTCTGCAGAGACTTTACAGTGACACGTCTGCAGAGACTTTAAAGTGACACGTCTGCAGAGACTTTACAGTGACACGTCTGCAGAGACTTTACAGTGACACGTCTGCAGAGACTTTACAGTGACACGTCTGCAGAGACTTTACAGTGACACGGTCTGCAGATACTTTACAGTGACACGTCTACTGAGACTTTACAGTGACACGGTCTGCAGAGACTTTACAGTGACATGCTCTGCAGAGACTTTACAGTGAATCGGTCTGCAGAGACTTTACAGTGAATCGGTCTGCAGAGACTTTAAAGTGACATGGTCTGCAGAGACTTTACAGTGACATGGTCTGCTGAGAAAGACAACTGTGTGTCAGTGTGTGTGAAGGTATTTCCTTCCCAGCTGAAAGCAGGTATTGTGTTGTGTTCAGAGCTTGTATAGAACAGCTTTGGTTGGAGTTATTCTCTTTTTCTCTGGTCTCTGCTAGGTTACGATATGATCCCAGAGAACCCATTACGGTTCCCAGCTCGGATACAAGGCCAGCTCCAGCTGTAAATACCCAGGACCCCCCAACAGGGGAAAAGCTCTGTCTGCTCTGTTCTGAATCACAGACCCCCACTGTCCTATCAGACTTTAGTGGTTGCGTCCAAAATGGCACCCTATTCCCTATGTAGTGCACTACTTTTGACCAGGGCCCACAGCAAAGAGACTCTCCCATAGAGCTCCGGTCAACAGTAGTGCACTATATAGGGGATAGGGTGCCATTTGGGCCGTTCCCAGTGTCTCAGCCTAACCCCCCTGTCGGCTCCAAAACCTCAAGATGCCATGCTTTTGAAGCCCAATTTAGCAAGGTCTTAAAACCTCTTCTCAGTAAAATAAGTTATGAATGTCACTGGGGCTCACTGTTAACACGGTCGGTGAGGCTGCTGCCATATGAACGTCTGCTGGAGTTTTTTTTAATGGGCCTAGTTTACTAGTGATTACTTCTGCAGACAACATGCAGGTTGAACGGCCATACAGGGGATTCAGTGTCTCTAAGGCGACATTGAAGTGGGACAGTGGAGAGGAGCTGCACAGTCAGCAAGGTGGAATTAATGGAGAAGATGGAGCGTGAGAGAACTGACTGCGGTCACCCTATGGGCTGTTCTATTGACTGTCACGATCGTTAGGGAGAGTGGACCAAGGCGCAGCGTTGCAGGCAAACATACTTTATTTAAAGAGAGTAAACACTAGAACAAAACAACAAACGATACGTGCAGTCCTACGGTACAGACCAAAAGGAACAAACCAACTGGAACAAGATCCCACAACTATTGTGGGAAAACAGCCTGTATAAATATGGCTCCCAATCAGAGACAACCAGCAACAGCTGACACTCGTTGCCTCTGATTGGGAACCACTCTGGCCAACACAGAAATACAAAACTAGAATCCCGACATAGAAACACAACACATAGAATATACACACCCTGGCTCAACATATAGAGTCCCAGAGCCAGGGTGTGACAGTACCCCCCCTAAAGGCGCGGACTGCGACCGCGCCTCAACATAGACCAAACAGGGGAGGGCTGGGTGGGCATTCCTCCTCGGAGGCGGTTCCGGCTCCGGGCTCGCCCACCACCCTCCAATAATCCCCCCGTAGCGCCCCTGGTCCGGTCTGGCCCCGCTGGCTGGAGCTGGACTGGACATCGTAGGAGCGGATTGCTTAAGCTCCGGTGTGGAGCAGCTGACCGGTACCTGACCAGGCACCGGTGACCCAGGCACGGGTTGTGCCAGACTGACGACGCGCACACCTGGCTTGGTGCGTGGAGCAGGAACGGGCCGGACCGGGCTGACGATGCGCACCCCTGGCTTGGTGCGTGGAGCAGCAACGGGCCGGACCGGGCTGACGATGCGCACCCCTGGCTTGGTGCGTGGAGCAGGAACGGGCCGGACCGGGCTGACGATGCGCACCCCTGGCTTGGTGCGTGGAGCAGGAACGGGCCGGACCGGGCTGACGATGCGCACCCCTGGCTTGGTGCGTGGAGCAGCAACGGGCCGGACCGGGCTGACGATGCGCACCCCTGGCTTGGTGCATGGAGCAGGAACGGGCCGGACCGGGCTGACGATGCGCACCCCTGGCTTGGTGCGTGGAGCAGGAACGGGCCGGACCGGGCTGGATGACGCACACCGTAGGCTTGGTGCGAGTGGCAGGAACAGGCCGGGCCGGGCTGGCGACGCACACCGTAGGCTTGGTGCGAGTGGCAGGAACAGGCCGGGCCGGGCTGGCGACGCGCACCGTAGGCTTGGTGCGAAGGGCAGGAACAGGCCGGGCCGGGCTGGCGACGCGCACCGTAGGCTTGGTGTGAGGGGCAGGAACAGGCCGGGCCGGGCTGGCGACGCACACCGTAGGCTTGGTGCGAAGGGCAGGAACAGGCCGGGCCGGGCTGGCGACGCGCACCATAGGCTTGGTGCGAGGGGCAGGAACAGGCCGGGCCGGGCTGGCGACGCACACCGTAGGCTTGGTGCGAAGGGCAGGAACAGGCCGGGCCGGGCTGGCGACGCGCACCGTAGGCTTGGTGCGAGGGGCAGGAACAGGCCGGGCCGGGCTGGCGACGCGCACCGTAGGCTTGGTGCGAGGAGCAGGAACAGGCCGGGCCGGGCTGGCGACGCACACCGTAGACTTGGTGCGAGTGGCAGGAACAGGCCGGGCCGGGCTGGCGACGCACACCGTAGGCTTGGTGCGAGTGGCAGGAACAGGCCGGGCCGGGCTGGCGACGCACACCGTAGGCTTGGTGCGAAGGGCAGGAACAGGCCGGGCCGGGCTGGCGACGCGCACCGTAGGCTTGGTGCGAGGGGCAGGAACAGGCCGGGCCGGGCTGGCGACGCACACCGTAGGCTTGGTGCAAAGGGCAGGAACAGGCCGGGCCGGGCTTGCGACGCGCACCGTAGGCTTGGTGCGAGGGGCAGGAACAGGCCGGGCCGGGCTGGCGACGCACACCGTAGACTTGGTGCGAAGGGCAGGAACAGGCCGGGCCGGGCTGGCGACGCGCACCGTAGGCTTGGTGCGAGGGGCAGGAACAGGCCGGGCCGGGCTGGCGACGCGCACCGTAGGCTTGGTGCGAGGAGCAGGAACAGGCCGGGCCGGGCTGGCGACGCACACCGTATGCTTGGTGCGAGTGGCAGGAACAGGCCGGGCCGGGCTGGCGATGCGCACCGTAGGCTTGGTGCGAGGGGCAGGAACAGGCCGGGCCGGGCTGGTGACGCGCACCGTAGGCTTGGTGCGAGTGGCAGGAACGGGCCTTACCGGGCTGACGACTCGCACCGTAGGCTTGGTGCGAGTAGCAGGAACAGGCCGGGCCGGGCTGGCGACGCGCACCGTAGGCTTGGTGCGAGGAGCAGGAACAGGCCGGGCCGGGCTGGCGACGCGAACCGTAGGCTTGGTGCGAGGAACAGGAACAGGCCGGACCGTACTGGGAACACACACCACTGGCCTTAAACGGGGATCAGGAACGGGCCGGACCGGACTGGCAATACACCTCAGTACCTCTCGCCGTGCCTCTACAACTTCCTTCCCTCCTCTCACCAATGGCTCCCGTAACCCGGTGGCCTTCTCTCCTGGTCTCCCATTTCGCCCTGTGGCAGCCTCCTGCTGCCCAGTCGCCCATGCCATGTGCCCCCCCCTAAAAAATGTCTGGGGTTGCCTCTCGTCCGTCCGACGACGACACTGTTGACGCCGTTGCTCCTCTCTCGCCAGGGCCTTAATCTTAGCCCATGGCCCTTTGCCCCCGAGCATGTCCTCCCAGGACCACGATTTGCCCACCTGGGCCATCGCCAACCTCTCCAGCTCCTTTCCCGGCGCTTCCTCCCATGTCCAGGCCGCCTGCTCCTGGACACGCTGCTTGATCCTGGTATGGTGGGATCTTCTGTCACGATCATTAGGGAGAGTGGACCAAGGCGCAGCGTTGCAGGCAAACATACTTTATTTAAAGAGAGTAAACACTAGAACAAAACAACAAACTATACGTGCAGTCCTACGGTACAGACCAAAAGGAACAAACCAACTGGAACAAGATCCCACAACTATTGTGGGAAAACAGCCTGTATAAATATGGCTCCCAATCAGAGACAACCAGCAACAGCTGACACTCGTTGCCTCTGATTGGGAACCACTCTGGCCAACACAGAAATACAAAACTAGAATCCCGACATAGAAACACAACACATAGAATATACACACCCTGGCTCAACATATAGAGTCCCAGAGCCAGGGTGTGACATTGACCTTTGACCCCAGCCAGCTGTGTGAAACTCCAGACTTCTCCGGACAGAAACCAAAGTCTGAAATTGCAGTGTTATGTTACACATTCTGGATGTCACTTTTTGTGTGCGTATGTGTTTGTACGTGAGTGTGTGTGTGCTTGTGGAATAGACGTAGAGAGTTTTGAGGTTAAGGTCAAACATACTCTAGCTTATTGAAAGTCAGAGGGAGGGATTTGTGGATACAGGGCCTGAAGGGATATGAATGTAGATGATGTCAGGAATGGCAACAGAAGATGGAGTCGGCTGGTGGATGTACTGTACGGTTCCTGCTGTCCTGTACTGATCTCATGCATCAGGTGTTTGACTGAAGAAGCATAACAGAGCGTCACAGTGGGGTGGTAGTAGAGTAGCCTCCCACATCCAGGATCTGGAGACAGAACAGAGACTCTGGATCATCCAGGATCTGGAGACAGAACAGAGACTCTGGATAGTTGATACCTCAGGATCTCCAGCTCTGTTTCCTCCATTCACCAAGCAGACCTATCAAAGGCAGGCTGCAGCATCCGCCTGGCCAGGGAAGAGCAGGGAGTTTGGCCAGGGGAGTGCAGGGAGTCTGGCCAGGGGAGAGCAGGGACTCTGGTCAGGGGAGAACAGGGAGACTGGCCAGGGGAGAGCAGGGAGTCTGGTCAGGGGAGAACAGGGAGACTGGCCAGGGGAGAGCAGGGAGTCTGGTCAGGGGAGAGCAGGGAGTCTGGTCAGGGGAGAGCAGGGAGTCTGGCCAGGGGAGAGCAGGGACTCTGGTCAGGGGAGAACAGGGAGACTGGCCAGGGGAGAGCAGGGAGTCTGGTCAGGGGAGAGCAGGGAATCTGGCCAGGGGAGAGCAGGGAGTCTGGCCAGGAGAGAGCAGGGAGTCTGGCCAGGAGAGAGCAGGGAATCTGGCTTAGTGCAGATGAATTACCACTATGGGGAAGCCATCAGAGAGTAACAGAAACGAACACAGACAAATGAGCTCATATGGTAGAGTAGACTGTGATAGTAGGCGTTGTTGGGTTGTCTCTGGTTTGACTGGAAAAGCTGAGGGAGTAAAAGCAGTGGAGAGAAGCCCAGAGAGGAAGAGAGGAAGAGGGGAACCACAGATGAAGTGTGTGGGTGCCATCTCTCTTTCTATCTCGCTCTCTCTCTCTCTCTTTCTCTCTCTCTCTCTCTCTCTCTCTCTCTCTCTCTCTCTCTCTCTCTCTCTCTCTCTCTCTCTCTCTCTCTCTCTCTCTCTCTCTCTCTCTCTCTCTCTCTCTCTCTCTCTCTCTCTCTCTCTCTCTCTCTCTCTCTCTCTCATTCTATTTTCCTCTCTTTCTATTTATCCATCTCAATCGTTCTCTCTATGTCTATCTCTCACACACACATGCACAAACGTGACAAACATGGTCGGACAGAGATATCAAGTGTCTTTCTGGATGTCCATGCATGGTGTAGAGTGGAAAATCAAACATGAAGCACAATACAGTATGTGTCTGAAGTCTATATGGCCATATGATTACACAATGTTAGTCATAAACATAATGTTGTTGTATTAGTCAGTTGTATTCTTTTTCTACTTTATGCATGAGGTCATAATTGATATTGTTAGCCATTGTGCGATCTGAGAGAGAAACTGCAGAAAACGATAGTGAATAGTATTACCGTCTGTGTGCTAAGCTGACTAAGTGTGAGACTGTTTAATTTAATCCGTTTTGTCGCAGCTTTTAAAATGTTTACGTGGATGTGAGATTTTGATGGATAATAATTCCCAGAGGTTGTAAGGCTCTAGTTAATAATGAATTAAACAAAGTCCCATTTCTGCAATGAATCAGTTTCTTTATTCATGAGAGCTCTGCCCCTCTCAAGACGGGTCAATCCTTTTATACACACACACACACACACACAAGTTTTGAGTCTAGGCTATGCCTGCTCAGGCTGGCTGTATTTTCCCACTATACTCCTACATGGTTATCGCATTTCACAACATTCTGCCAGCCTCTCACTGGGACCTCTGGTCTCAAAACCTCTTTCTTTGTTCTTGTTCTCGAAGTTGCACCCAGCTGGTACAACTACACAATAACACAATGTCCTAGTTCTAACTCTAACTAAGCTACACTCCTCATCAGATTACAGTCTTATGATTCTAACACATTTCTACAGTTTCGGGGTGGAATACATTAGTCATTACCTTAAACATACAAATCTTCTATCAATCCACCCTTTGACTAAATATTACACATACAGGATAAATGTATTTACAATTATGTCTTTATGTCTGGGGTCAGTTACAGGGGGGGGAAAAAGTATTTAGTCAGCCACCAATTGTGCAAGTTCTCCCACTTAAAAAGATGAGAGAGGCCTGTAATTTTCATCATAGGTACACGTCAACTATGACAGAAATATTGAGCATTTTTTTCCCAGAAAATCACATTGTTGGATTTTTAATGAATTTATTTGCAGATTATGGTGGAAAATAAGTATTTGGTCACCTACAAACAAGCAAGATATCTGGCTCTCACAGACCTGTAACTTCTTCTTTAAGAGGCTCCTCTGTCCTCCACTCGTTACCTGTATTAATGGCACCTGTTTGAACTTGTTATCAGTATAAAAGACACCTGTCCACAACCTCAAACAGTCACACTCCAAACTCCACTATGGCCAAGACCAAAGAGCTGTCAAAGGACACCAGAAACAAAATTCTAGACCTGCACCAGGCTGGGAAGACTGAATCTGCAATAGGTAAGCAGCTTGGTTTGAAGAAATCAACTGTGGGAGCAATTATTAGGAAATGGAAGACATACAAGACCACTGATAATCTCCCTCGATCTGGGGCTCCACGCAAGATCTCACCCTGTGGGGTCAAAATGATCACAAGAACGGTGAGCAAAAACCCAGAACCACACGGGGGGACCTAGTGAATGACCTGCAGAGAGCTGGGACCAAAGTATCAAAGCCCACACTACGCCGCCTGGGACTCAAATCCTGCAGTGCCAGACGTGTCCCCCTGCTTAAGCCAGTACATGTCCAGGCCCGTCTGAAGTTTGCTAGAGTGCATTTGGATGATCCAGAAGAGGATTGGGAGAATGTCATATGGTCAGATGAAACCAAAATATAACTTTTTGGTAAAAACTCAACTCGTCGTGTTTGGAGGACAAAGAATGCTGAGTTGCATCCAAAGAACACCATACCTACTGTGAAGCATGCGGGTGGAAACATCATGCTTTGGGGCTGTTTTCCTGCAAAAGGACCAGGACGACTGATCCGTGTAAAGGAAAGAATGAATGGGGCCATGTATCGTGAGATTTTGAGTGAAAACCTCCTTCCATCAGCAAGGGCATTGAAGATGAAACGTGGCCGGGTCTTTCAGCATGACAATGATCCCAAACACACCGCCCGGGCAACGAAGGAGGGGCTTCGTAAGAAACATTTCAAGGTCCTGGAGTGGCCTAGCCAGTCTCCAGATCTCAACCCCATAGAAAATCTTTGGAGGGAGTTGAAAGTCCGTGTTGCCCAGAGACAGCCCCAAAACATCACTGCTCTAGAGGAGATATGCATGGAGGAATGGGCCAAAATACCAGCAACAGTGTGTGAAAACCTTGTGAAGACTTACAGAAAACGTTTTACCTGTGTCATTGCCAACAAAGGGTATATAACAAAGTATTGAGAAACTTTTGTTATTGACCAAATACTTATTTTCCACCATAATTTGCAAATAAATTCATAAAAAATCCTACAATGTGATTTTCTGGATTTGTTTTTCTCATTTTGTCTGTCATAGTTGACGTGTACCTATGATGAAAATTACAGGCCTCTCTCATCTTTTTAAGTGGGAGAACTTGCACAATTGGTGGCTGACTAAATACTTTTTTTCCCCACTGTATATTACTACTTCCAGTCATGGCTCTTCATTGTTAAGATTTTCATCATGACCTTCACACATTAGAACTAAGAAAAATGTCATCCAATTGCAGTTTTTCAGGGTCAAAGTCCTCGTTATCCACCAAGCCTGGAGGATCGCATTTCACATTCCACTGGTCAGAGTCCGGAGTTGGTCCATATCTCACCATCTGTTGAGACACTGCATTCTCCAACGCCTTACTCACCAACCCTCGGACACAGGGAACAAGACAACAACCACACAATACAAGCATACCCATACAAGCGATGGCAGCCCCCAAGATGGTGGCTGCTATGGTTTTCCATTTACCAAACATTTCATCAAACCACCCTATCAAAGATGTATTAACTCCTGAGTTCTCAGCCCATTCTTCACTTAGAGCTGTTAACCCCATCAGAGCTCTTGTCACAGTACCGTCTGGTGCTGTGTTGTTGGGGATAAATGTGCAACAATGGCCCCCCACCATTCTACAGGCACCGCCCTTCTCTGCCAGCAACATATCGAGAGCCAACCTATTTTGCCAAGTCATGAGTGAGGTGGCGGATAATTGATCTGAGATCCCCTTTACATCTCTAGTCTGGTTCACAAATCGTTGTTGGTTGTAATATATATAATTAATCCAATCCACATTTTTATTGATTATTACCCACCAATAGAACGTGGTAGTAAATCCTTCCCCTACTTGATTCATACCTTTGTATTCATCCGGTAGCCCCTTGGTATCCCAATCGCATCCATCCAAATAGGGCTATTCTCTTTCTGGTCAAAACTCCTCCTATGTCTGTTTAACCCTTTCCTTGGTTTCTGGTGACTAATTCTAACTGGCTGAACCAGTAGAACCGGGGCGCAGGTACCTACCCACTCTTTTGGCAATATCTGCCATATATGGCCTTTACTGGTACATGCCCACCACACATCGGTTACAGGGGCTGTGAGGTTTAGTAGTTTCTCCTGTGCCTCTGAACTTAGATCAGTAACATTAACTACTGACTTACATCCATTAAAATCACCCAAATTCCTGGTGCCATTCTTGTGTCTAAAACACTGGTACTCCCCAGGAGTTAGAGTGAATTGAGGTGGGTTAGCAGCATTTTTCAATCTCGCCAACCCTATCCCTGTACAGTCAACCTAATTGAAACTGTATACAGGTGTCTGAATATTTTCCCCAAGCATGTTTAAACATTTTAGCCCAAGGGCAACTAGAAGTGGGTCCCGTACAGAGGTACAGCGCATAAGTCTGAACAACTTTCCTTCGATTGCATGCTCCCCAACCACTGGAGAGTTTGGCAATAGTTATTTTGAAACCCACATCCTGCCCCTCTCTGACCACTATGTTATAATATTCATTTTCAGTTGAATCCTTATGCTGAGTCGTCTGTCTTTTAGTTCTTACCAATGGTAGAGTTTCGTTGTTATTCATGCTGGGAGGTCGTGGATATGGATGTATCAAAAAAATTGTTAGGACTATGATGCAGCTCAGGGTCCCCCATATTTCCAAGAACCGCCACCCCTCTCCTGCCCTTAGTCGGTCTGCTTGGTACCACCCCATACTCACACCCCTAGGAACACACTACAGTGATGATAGGTCGGGGTAGGAGATCTTCGTTAACAGAGGTGATCCCCAGACCCTATTGGTTCAGTTCTTCTCTCTAACTCTGTGTGTGTTCAGTGGTGCTTGTATGTGTTCCTACCTTTTTGCAGTGGGTAATGTGGACCCAGCTTGCTCTTTCTGCTATTCTAATGGAAAAGGCGGTGACCAATAGAACCTGATAGGGGCCTTCCCAACAGGGCTGCTTCCAGTCTTTCTTCCTTAAGGATTGGATCCACACCCAGTCACCTGGTTGGATAGAGTGGGTCACCTTCTCCTTTAGCACAAAACCTTTGACATAAGGGTGTGGTTAATAAACAACCTTCTCATGTGTTCGGCTAGGGTGCTCTCAGTTTCTATAACTCGGGCATTCTGTATGGTCTTCCAAATACTTTCTCGAATGGGGACAGTCAATTTTTATCTGGGGTTATCCTTACAGTCATTAATACTATTGGTAAGCATTGTACCCTTTTTCTACCAGTGCTCATGTGTTTTTTCCTTAACCCCTCTCTAATCGTACCGTATTTTCTTTCTAGACTGTACCCAAAAAATAAATAAATATTTAAGTATTTAGCCCTCGCCTCCGTCTAGTTATCTTTAATCCTACCATCTACCATCATCCCCCCTGTTGACACATGGCTCTGCCCATGTGTCAATATTGACACATATCTAAACAATCACTTAGGTAATATTGGTAAATTATCCTTATGCCATATTCCTTCTTTTGAGACTGCCCCTTGCTTCTTTATCGCTCCGCCCACTTCCTTTGTCTATGATGGCGGCTAAATTCGACTTTCATTCAGTTCATAATCAATAGTAATACAATCAATCAATCCCTTATCTTGCAAAAACACGAATGTTTAGTTTAAACTCTGTTCAACCCAGAGAGAGGCAAAAGGCCACAGTCTGCTTTTCAGTAGGACAGCCATGAATTTAAGTAAGAGCGAGCAATTCGACCCTAGGTCAGATTCCCACTTCACCCACACAAACACAGTTAAATGACCCAATTAAGTTATTTGCCTAGCAACAAAGAATTCTAACTCTCTTTTTGTGATTAACCCAGTTTTGTCTCATAGTCCACTAAAAAATCTCCCTCATCACCATGTTTCTGAGTCAAGACCAATGTCATATATCCCTCCCTACAGTCTACCATTTGGGTAAAAGGCCTGTCATATCTAGGAAAAGCTAAGGCTGTTTGGGAAGTGAGCAACTTTTTTATCTCTATAAATTGTTCCTCCGCCTCAGAGTTCAAATTATTTTATCATGGCCTGCCTTTGCCTTCCCATAGATAAGATCACTTTATTTACCAGTATGCAGTGCATAATGGGGTACCCAAGCTCTACAGTAGTTTATCATTCCTAAAAAGCTCATCATTTGTTTCTTGTTTAACGGTTTTGGTGCTTCAAGTATAACAGTTTTCCTGGATGAGTTTAACGTTCGCCCATCCTGAGTTATGGTATGTCCTAAGTAAATCACCTCGCTCTACCAGAGTTGAAGTTTCCTTTTGCTAACTTTGTGTCACTGTTCTGCCAGGAAGGTTAACAATTGGAGTGTATCTTTCTTACATCCCTCTTGAGTGGGATTAGCCAATAGAATATCATCTACATAAATTAATATGTGGCTTCCTTCCTGACTTTCCCAATGTGGCCATCAAATATTCAGGTCCCTTCACTTACTTCCCCTCTATTCCTGTTACCTTCCACTCTCTTTCTATTTTTGTTCTGTCTTTTCTCTCTGTCGCGGTACTGTCTTTGTCTGTCATTCCTTGGAGGAGCATTACACTCCCTTGCCATGTGTCCTGTTTTGTCACAATTAAAAAACTTTCTATCGTCTGATCCTGTCCATTTTTTCCCTTCTCTGTCAGGTCCCTTTCCCTTAAAGCTCCCTTTATGCTGACCTTCTATTTCCCCGAGAGTCGCTATTAGATACTCTGCTCCTCTCTGTTCTTTCTTGCTTTTCTTTTCTTTCCCATTCTGTTCATGGTGAATCGCATACCTTTTTACTTCTGCCAGAGTGGCAGTTCCCCACCCTATAAGAGTTTTCTTTATTGCTTGGCAGGTTTCAGGTCTCATACCACTCAAAAATGCTATTTTCAACTGTTGATGATATGGCCCATCTGCTACCTGTCCGGGATCTATCAACCCACTGTTTGTATTGAATACATCCCGTTATGTTACGAACCCCGTGGCTTTAAAAGTCTAGGGTGGATGGAAAAGAGACCCGTAACATAACTCATGCAAATTAGAATCGTGACACGGAAACAGTGAGAACAAAAATACACCGACAACCATAAGCTACCGTCAAACCAAAATGTTTATTATGAACACACGGTAAAGGTTTGGGAAAAAGGGCTGAGCAGGACCCAAGGAATGAAACAATAATGTCAAAACCCCCTAAACCAGGGGTGTCAAACGTCCGGTGTCAAACGTCCGCAAACGGGTTTAATCCGGCCCGCGAGATGATTTTGAAAAGTCTTTTTTTTTGTAAAGTATAAAAATGCGCTGCAATTTTTCAATAAAATAAACTGCTGTTCCAATTGCGTCCACTGGATGGCGCAATAGCAATTGTGTTAAGCAAGCAAACTGTTTATACTGGGGCAGAGCAAGTAGGTCAAGCACGTGCAGCCAATGAGCTACTTTGTTTTGCCCGCAATATTTATTACGGCTTCTACTTTTAACATTATGTGCTTTGGCACCCTCATTGCCCAAATATGTCTCTGTCAAAAAAGAGAAAAGTGGACGCAGAGTGCAGAGTGTTCCAAGAAAAATGGTCATCCTATTTATTCACGGAATTGAATGGGAAAGCTGTATGTTTGGTGTGTTCAGAGCATGTTGCAGTGCTGAAAGAATATAACCTTCGTCGCCACTATGTGAGTCTTCATGCCGACAAATATGACAACTTTCAAGGACAGCGGAGATGAGAGAAGGTGAATGAACTGTTGGCGGGTCTGAAGAAACAGCAGTCTGTGTTTACTCACAGCCGAGACATCAGTGACGCTGCAGTGAAAGCTAGCTACCTCATTGCTAATTAAATCGCAGTGGCTTCAAAACCATTTAGTGAGGGTGAATTTGTAAAAACATGCATGATGAAGGCAGCGGAGATTGTGTGCCCTGAAAAGCGGAAGGCTTTTGCAAATATCAGCCTGACAAGAAACACAGTTGCAGACAGGATTTCCGATCTTTCAGTGGATTTGGACAGCCAGTTGAAGCAAAAAGTAAAGTCATTTATTGCGTTTTCGGTTGCAATTGATGAAAGCACGGACATTACAGATGTTGCACAACTGGCCATTTTCATCCGCGGAGTTGATGACACATTGACCGTCACCGAGGAGTTCGTGGAGTTGGTGCCAATGACAGATACAACGACAGCAGCTGATATCTTTACCGCACTCGTCGGCGCGCTGGACAGGGTCGGAGTGGACTGGTCCCGCGCTGTCAGCCTGGCTACAGATGGTGCGCCCTCAATGATCGGGAAAAAAGCAGGCGTTGTGACAAAGTTCAGAGAGAAAGTGCAATCTGCAAATGGAGGATGTGATTTTTTTGACTTTTCACTGTATTTTGCACCAGGAGGCTTTGTGTTGCAAGTCATTAAAGATGGATAACGTCATGAAGGTGGTCATCCAAACTGTTAATTTCATCCGATCCAGAAGCCTGAATCACCGTCAGTTTGACAGCCTTCTCAGAGAGAAAGACCACATCTATGGCCTGCCATACCACACTGAGGTAAGATGGTTAAGATGGTAAGCATACGTTCTTTCAAGTTGAAGCTGTCATTGTGGGAGACGCAACTTGCCGGTGGTGATGCAGCTCACTTCCCCTGTCTGAAAAATGTGTGCGCGACCCAACATGTGACAGACATGAAGCGGTTCAAAGATAAAATAACGGGACTGTTACGGGAGTTTGAGCAACGCTTTCAGATTTATGTTTATATGTTTTTATGTTGATGTGCTATTGTTTTTAATTGATTTTATTTTATTTGTATATTTAACCTATTCTTGACTCTGTGGTTCTTGCACTTGTTTGGGGAACCGGATTTCATTCTTTTTATCTACATTTCTGCCTGAGAAATGACACCCTGATATAGTTCTGTGATCTGTGATATACTTCTGTGAATCACTGAGGCATTGTGTGTTTGTGTGTTCTTTGTCCTCAGAACTTTCAAATAACTTGAGGTGTTTTATGATTAATAGTGATGTTGTGCTTTTGGACACTGTCCTCAGGCTCCAGCTTTATGTTTATATGTTTTTATGTTGATGTGCTATTGTTTTTAATTGATTTTATTTTATTTGTATATTTAACCTATTCTTGACTCTGTGGTTCTTGCACTTGTTTGGGGAACAGGATTTCATTATTTGTATCTACATTTCTGCCTGAGAAATGACACCCTGATATAGTTCTGTGATCTGTGAAACAGTTCTGTTAATCACTGAGGCATTGTGTGTTTGTGTGTTCTTTTTCTTTAGAATTTTCTAATAAACTTGACGTGTTTTATGATTAATAGTGATGTTGTGCTTGTACTATTTTGGACACACTGTCCTCAGGCTCCAGCTTTATGTTGTATGTTGATCGTATTAAAACAAAGAAAACAATCTGAAGTTGTTGTTTTTAAGTTATATATACCATGATTTTTCCGGTCCGGCCCACTTGGGAATAGATTTTCCTCCATGTGGCCCCTGAGCTAAAATGAGTTTGACACCCCTGCCCTAAACTGATCTTGCCTGCCTCAAGAACCGCTAAGCTACTGCTAACCATACAAAAATACAGTGGGTGGTCCGCTCAGGTCTAACTAGTGTTTTTAGACAATGTTCTTTCTACGGGTAATGTATGCCCAAGGGCAACTTGCTAAATCCCCCTTTTCCCAGGAACACACAACATAGTTACCATACAGAGTAACTAGCAAATGATTGAGTACACAAAAAACAGGACACCACAGTATCCATACTCACAAACGAAAAGAGTCTCTGTCAGCAAACACAACTGACTGGCTTTTTAAAACAATGGGATGTGTGATGTGAGTGAAAAAACAGAAACAGGTGGTGCAATGCAGAGGAATGTCCACTGATTGGTCCACCTCATCAATCAGCAGACAAACGGATGTCGGACAGGTGGGACACCCCAACTTCCACCAATCAGGAACACAAAGGACACCTGTGATTAGGGCAGAAGGAGAGGAAAAACACAAAAACACATACAGGATACCTGTATCCGTAACACTTAACCTTTCCAAATATTGACTAACTGTCTCACTGTTTGCACTCATGGATTTTAGAAAAATCAGCATGTCTATGGTAGTAATCTCTAAGATTGTTACATAGTTGATTAAGTTTATCTCGATACTCTACGTCTACAGCCCACTGTAAAATAACTCTGTCTCCCCTTCCTGGGGTCCAGTCTCCCTACCCAGCTGCCCAATCCTTTCCTACCACTTGTCTGACTGCTCGTTCCAGCTCTTTTCTCAGTCTGTCTACATCCTCCCTACCCTCTCTCTCTCTCTCTCTCTCTCTCTCTCTCTCTCTCTCTCTCTCTCTCTCTCTCTCTCTCTCTCTCTCTCTCTCTCTCTCTCTCTCTCTCTCTCTGTCTCTCGCTTTCTCTCTCTATCTTGCTCTCCCCCTCTTCCTAATATTTACTGGTCTCTCCCCTCCCCCCCACTGCTCCTTCCTCCCCCAACATTCCGGCTTGGCCATCACATGGCGGGGGAGGTGCGGGGACCTGTCCTAATCTTCTTCTACACACAACAACCTCATCATCTGGATTCTCTTTCCAAGTCTGTTCTGCCAGGACTGGATATAACCTTTCTGCCCTCTGCTCTGGGGGAGGCACTGGGACCTCAACCTTTACTTCTCTTTTCATCTCACTCACCTTCTTCTCACTTACTTCCTCCTTCTGCATAACTTCCTTTTTCCTTCTCTGACCTTCCTCTCTCTTCCGAGCTTCAGAGAGCCACACCCTAGCACTGTCTAACCCCTCTACTCGCTGTCTCTCCACTCTATCTCTACACACCTTTTGCATCTGTTTTACCATGGATTCAAGTTTGTTTACGTCTAGACGCCCCTCAAACCCATACATCTCCCTCCACCTAGTCTCATAATGGAGGTTATCCTTAGACTCCATGTATTTCAATTCAATAGTCCACATTACAACTCTATTCTCAGTAGTTTTTAAACTATCAACTCATTCGGCAACACAAAAATAATTGTTTTACTATTCTTGTTGAATAAGTGAGTCGTTCAATTTGAACCCCGCAAACTACTACATCCCCAAATCAACACTGACTGTTTTATCAATTTACACAACCCATAACCATAGTTGAACTATAATCAGAAAATCTAGATTTTAGTCAATAATGCAGAATCTATGCTTTATTGAAATGACAAGTAAATCCTCCTTTATTCCAATTATAAGTCTGTAGTTTTAGTATCTGGCACATACCACACTTATCAGAAAATAGCTTTACAGGACAAAGATCCCACAAGCTCAAAGGGAATGACTTAGCAGTCAACGAGTCAAATCTACATTCATTGATTTGAAAACAGATCTAACGAATTTAATTAAATAGATTATTTTTTTCATTTTTTTCTAATATACTAAAATTCCTTTACTATATTAGTTCTGCTTTGAAATGATAGATAGTTTTTATAATGCTTAATCTTATTTTTGTCTCATCATTTATGTACTGTCTCCCACCCCCCCTCCGTACGTCTACGTGTTGGGGGCGCAAGCAAGCACTTATCACTTCACTACCTAGACCCCTCCCCTCAGTCATAGAATCTTCCCAGAATCCTATAGACTGGTCACTATTCATTGATCTTACACTATTCTATGCCAGGCAGTGTTGTACACCCCCCAATATATCATTATATCAACAGTTTATTCTCCAAACTTCAGATAACCTCATTCCCATATTCACACGACTCTCATATCACATTCACACACCGCTATTTCCCAACACACAATCAATATTCGTATACCCTACAGGAATATTTTATTCTATAAAAGTGCCCAGATTTGGAATGTTTACCCCAGCACGTTTGATATCTCACTATGGTCAATTTTACCATAATCCTATATTACTTCTACATTTCCCAAATGTAATAACCCCTAAGAGCTAGTCCGAAATACAATGTGTAGACGTCATATGATCACCCCCGTACACGTGACCTGTTCCTCCGACAGGATTTCTCATACCCCTCCTGATAATGACTCCGTTAGTAAATGAATATCCACATACTATTAATTCTCCTCCTCCTAATGCAAGATTGGGCTTGCCCTTTCTCCATTTGGGTCCATTGTCCCTTAACTCCATATACCTCTCATCCCCAGTTAATTCCAGGACCTCCTTTGAGGATTTACTTCCCATGATGGAAAAAGAAGAAATCCCCCCATTGTCCTTTACTTGGACCCTTGAATAATTATATTATGACTGTTGATAGATGATTAGGTCTCACACGTATACAGATTAACACCGTTTCTTATGACTCTCGACTGATTAATATATCTATTTCACAAGTCAACAATTATTCATTTTTCGAAGTTTCACCCCCGTTTGTTTTATCGATAATCCCTGACTATCTCACACATTGAAAGGATTACCTCCTTCCTGCATACTTTTGACAATCCCAGACTGTCTCAACACAAGGTAGTTTATTTTTGGTAATGGCCTCAACTACCTGGAGTCAATTGCGGACCCACACTCCATTTTTGATTTTACACCTGCCCCCCCCCCCCCCCCCCCCCCCCCTTTATCTAGAATACTGGCGCATGGGTTTTCTCTAGATAAACGTTCGAAAAACGGTATACCGGAAGACGATCCCATTTTGGCTTATCGACTAATTACTATCCTCACTACAGCAGACTTAAACTGTTAATTTTTTCTACTGCAGTTTCCAGATATCAATCCCCCCAAAAGCCATGAATAAAAATTACTGACCTTATCCTTGCAGCTGGGATTTCAATTTTGGTTGGATCTCGTCACAGTTTCTGTTTGCCACCGGCCTGAAATAGACCCTCAATTTCAGAGGTCAGGTCTTTGTCTTACGGATCCTGGACCCGCCCGTGTACGGTTTCGGGGTTCCCTGGAATGACAGAAAACGGGTGTTGAGATCTGGCTTGAAGGACCAAATTGTCACAAGAATTTTGTTATCTCAATGGTTGAAGTCAACTACTTCTCAAGCTTTGAATAATTCCCAGAGGTTGTAAGGCTCTAGTTAATAATGAATTAAACAAAGTCCCATTTCTGCAATGAATCAGTTTCTTTATTCATGAGAGCACTGCCCCTCTCAAGATGGGTCAATCCTTTTATACACACACACACACACACACACACACACACACACACACACACACACACACGTTTTGAGTCTAGGCTATGCCAGCTCAGGCAGGCTGTATTTTCCTACTATACTCCTACATGGTTATCGCGTTTCATAACATTCTGCAAGCCTCTCACTCCCCCTCCCTGTGGGGGGAACGTCTGATCTCAAAACCTCTTTCTTTGTTCTTGTTCTCGAAGTTGCACCCAGCTGGTACAACTACACAATAACACAATGTCCTAGTTCTAACTCTAACTAAGCTACACTCCTCATCAGATTACAGTTTTATGATTCTAACACATTTCTACAGTTAAGGGGTGGAATACTTTAGTCATTACCTTAAACATACAAATGCTTCTATAAATTTGCCAGGTGTTTTCTGATGACAAAACCAACATAAGCTTGTATAAAAGTTTGCTACTTTATTATTTAGATCCCATGTTAAAAAAACAGCAGGAGAGAAGTGGTTGGAAACTCAAAAGTTTCATGCTTAGTAACCCTTTGTGAAGTTAGCCTTCCAAGGACTTTTGTTTGAATGGTTTTCATGCACAGCCCAGACAGAACCTATAAAACGCTTTCATTCATTTACAGCTGCGAAAGTCAACATTGTAAAGTAAATCTGGAACCCCCTCAGAGATCAGGATCAATTAACTGGCAGAGATATGTGTCTGGAAATAATTGTGCAAACCCACACAGCTTAATAAAAATGTACCAACAGAAGGTATAATATTAATAGTGTACCAAGGCATAAAGTCCCTGATACTGTCTGATGGAGCCCAGCACTGGACATTCCATTTGAGCCCCTTCTGTCCTCTGTCTGAGGGGGACACTACCATTCTGCTGTACTCTGAGGGGCACACTACCATTCTGCTGTACTCTGAGGGGGACTACCATTCTTGTCACGCCCTGGCTCTGGGGACTCTAGTATGTTGAGCCAGGGTGTGAGTTTTCATGTGTGTTGGTTCTAGTTGTTGTATATCTATGTTGGCCAGGGTGGCTCCCAATCAGAGACGGCTGTAGCTCGTTGTCTCTGATTGGGAGTCATACTTAGGTAGCCGATAGGCATTCATTCATTGTGGTTTCTTGTTCCGTGTTGGTTTGTTTATGTAACCAGGGACGTCACGTTTTCGTTTTGTTGTTTTGTTCGTGTGATCATTATATAAATAAATATGTTCGCATTCAACGCTGCGCCTTGGTCCTCATCTGTATACGGCGATCGTGACAGAAGAAACCACCAAGACTGGACCAAGCAGCGTGTCCAGGAGCCATCGCCAGGGAGATCTCTAGCAGATCTCCTTCGCCTCCTCGACTGGGTCAAGCCGGGTGAGGAAGAGAAGGGCTTGACATGGAAGCAGAAGGGCGAAAGGCTGGCGAGGGACATGGAGACCTGGTCCACGGGTAGGAGAGACGCCCAGAAATTTTTTAGGGGGGGGCTAACGCCGTGGACGACGGGCCAGTAGGAGACCGCGGCAGAGCGGCCCAGCGAGTTGGCAGAGGAGGCCGCCAGGTTACGGGGGCCACTGGTCGAAGAGGGGATGGAAGGTGTAGAGGCACGGCGAGAGGTACTGGGGTGTGTTACCAGTCCGGTCCGGCCCATTCCAGATCCCTGCGTAGGACCAGTGGTGTGTGTCCCCAGTACGGTCCGGCCTGTTCCTGCTCCCCGCACCAGGCCAATGGTGCGCGTCGTCAGCCCGGCTCGGCCCGTTCCTGCTCCCCGCACCAAGTCAGTGGTGCGCTTCGTCAGCCCGGCTCGGCCCGTTCCTGCTCCCCGCACCAAGTCAGTGGTGCGCTTCGTCAGCCCGGCTCGGCCCGTTCCTGCTCCCCGCACCAAGTCAGTGGTGCGCTTCGTCAGCCCGGCTCGGCCCGTTCCTGCTCCCCGCACCAAGTCAGTGGTGCGCTTCGTCAGCCCGGCTCGGCCCGTTCCTGCTCCCCGCACCAAGTCAGTGGTGCGTTTCGTCAGCCCGGTTCGGCCCGCTCCTGCTCCCCGCACCAAGTCAGGGGTGCGTTTCGTCAGCCCGGCTCGGGCCGTTCCTGCTCCCCACACCAAGCCAGTGGTGTGCGTCGTCAGTCCGGCACAGCCCGTGCCTGTTCCACTGGTGCCTGGTTCAGCACGGGTCAGCTGCTTCACGCCGGAGCTAGAGCAATCCGCTCCACCAGTGTGCAGTCCAGCTCCGGTCAGCAGGGCCAGACCGGACCAGGGGTACTTTGGGGGGTTAGAGAGCGAGTGGGGATCATGCCCGGAGCCGGATCCGCCGCCAAGGCGGAATGCCCACCCGGTCCCTCCCCTGTGGTATTTGGTTGGCGCGGTCGGAGTCCGCGCCTTTGGGGGGGGTACTGTCACGCCCTGGCTCTGGGGACTCTAGTATGTTGAGCCAGGGTGTGAGTTTTCATGTGTGTTGGTTCTAGTTGTTGTATATCTATGTTGGCCAGGGTGGCTCCCAATCAGAGACGGCTGTAGCTCGTTGTCTCTGATTGGGAGTCATACTTAGGTAGCCGATAGGCATTCATTCATTGTGGTTTCTTGTTCCGTGTTGGTTTGTTTATGTAACCAGGGACGTCACGTTTTCGTTTTGTTGTTTTGTTCGTGTGATCATTATATAAATAAATATGTTCGCATTCAACGCTGCGCCTTGGTCCTCATCTGTATACGGCGATCGTGACAATTCTGCTGTACTCTGAGGGGCACACTACCATTCTGCTGTACTCTGAGGGGGACACTACCATTCTGCTGTACTCTGAGGGGGACACTACCATTCTGCTGTACTCTGAGGGGGGACTACCATTCTGCTGTACTCTGAGGGGGACACTACCATTCTGCTGTACTCTGAGGGGGACACTACCATTCTGCTGTACTCTGAGGGGGACACTACCATTCTGCTGTACTCTGAGGGGGGACTACCATTCTGCTGTACTCTGAGGGGGGACTACCATTCTGCTGTACTCTGAGGGGGACACTACCATTCTGCTGTACTCTGAGGGGGGACTACCATTCTGCTGTACTGGGGACACTACCATTCTGCTGTACTCTGAGGGGGACACTACCATTCTGCTGTACTCTGAGTGGGGACTACCATTCTGCTGTACTCTGAGGGGGGACTACCATTCTGCTGTACTCTGAGGGGGGACTACCATTCTGCTGTACTCTGAGGGGGGACTATCATTCTGCTGTACTCTGAGGGGGACACTACCATTCTGCTGTACTCTGAGGGGGACACTACCATTCTGCTGTACTCTGAGGGGGACACTACCATTCTGCTGTCCTCTGAGGGGGGACTCATTCTGCCGTACTCTGAGGGGGACACTACCATTCTGCTGTACTCTGAGGGGGGACTATCATTCTGCTGTACTCTGAGGGTGACACTACCATTCTTCTGTACTCTGAGGGGGACACTACCATTCTGCTGTACTCTGAGGGGGACACTACCATTCTGCTGTACTCTGAGGGGGACACTACCATTCTGCTGTACTCTGAGGGTGACACTACCATTCTGCTGTACTCTGAGGGGGGACACTACCATTCTGCTGTACTCTGAGGGGGACGCTACCATTCTGCTGTACTCTGAGGGGGGGACTACCATTCTGCTGTACTCTCAGTGGGGACTACCATTCTGCTGTACTCTGAGGGTGACACTACCATTCTGCTGTACTCTGAGGGGGGACACTACCATTCTGCTGTACTCTGAGGGGGACTACCATTCTGCTGTACTCTGAGGAGGACACTACCATTCTGCTGTACTCTGAGGGGGGACACTACCATTCTGCTGTACTCTGAGGGGGGACTATCATTCTGCTTTCCCACATGTTTCAGTCCAAAACACAACGACCTGAGATCTTGGGCTGCCAGGCCAGCTAAATCTGGAACAATTATTACAATCAGCTACCCACAACCAGTTTGGTTAGATTACCAGTACTTTGTGGGCTTTGGAGCCTGCAAGATGAAATGCAAACTCAAATGGAATGGACAGTTGGACTAAATAGAACAGAGCCCAAGCAGTCACTTTGAGATCAGTTCCTAGAGGTAAAAGTCTTGATGCCAAAGTGTTTAGGTGTAAGGTTTAACAGCCACTCTGTTTCTAATTTGTCTCCTGACGGTGTCCTGCTGTTAGTGATTCTGTCTGTGTTACACAGAGTCTGTGTCTCAAATGGTACTCTACTCCCTAACATAGACCCATGTGGGCTCTGGTTAAAAGTATTGCACTATGTTAGGAATAGGGTGTAATTTGGGACGCAATAAGAGTGAGTGATATATATGTGATGAGGTGATGTTGAAGGAGTCAGGCGCAGGAGGGTAAATCGCAGAATAACAGGCTTTATTCCGCAAATACAGAGTTACGCAGTAATCCGTCAAAAACACTCCAGTGCGCAAAACAGGCGCACTGGAAAATACAAGGCACACGGGAAAATATCCCGGCGAAACAAAATACAAGGAGCTCCACCGAGCTTCACTATCCTCCACAATAAACAATCACACACCAAGACAAGGGGGCAGAGGGAACACTTATACAGGTACTGGTGAGGGGATATGAACCAGGTGTGTGTAATAAACAAGACAAAACAAATGGAATGATGAGATGAGGAGCGGCAGTGGCTAGAAGGCCGGTGACGACGACCGCCGAAGCCTGCCCGAACAAGGAGAGGAGACAGCTTCGGAGGAAGTCGTGACAACATAGAAGCAGCGTGTGGGTGCCAGTTTGTTTCTACTGTCTTGCCAACTCCTTATGGAACACATGTTTGGCTTGACAATGACAGCAATGGAGTTGGCAAGAGCACAAACAGATCTGAGACCAGGCTAATACGGCGCAACATGTTGGTGTGCCAAAGAACAGAAATGTGTCTACAATTCCTCTGTGTGTCTGTGTCATGTTGGCTCACCCATGTCCTGGGGTATCTCAGTAGTCATAATGCCAGTGGTAATGTAGTCATACTAATGGATTTACTTTATATATTTTCCAGGTGCTCAAAGCGTGTGACATTGTATAGTGCCTAACCCCACTAGAATGAGTGAAGACACATTGGTGCAGTAGATAAGTATAGCATGTTCCCAGATCAAGTAGAGTTGAGAACCATGTCCACCTTCTTCTGCAGAATATTTGATCCAGTCTAGGGACATGGCTGAGAATGCATGTATTCTGACAGCACACAGGTAGTGTCCAGAGATGAGGTACACAGCACAGCACAGTACACAACCACTTGGGGCCCAGTTCTCACAGAAACAGTGTCAGAGAAGTGTCAGGCACCGTGTTGTCCTGTCTACCACCCATCTATGGTTGGAAAATGAACTCATGTGTACTCCCTAACATCTCTCCAGCAGACTGGACATTCATTAAGTCTTTCCAGTTTTTTTTTTTTTATTTTATTTTTTATTTAACCTTTATTTAACCAGGTAAGCCAGTTGAGAACAAGTTCTCATTTACAACTGCGACCTGGCTAAGATAAAGCAAAGTAGTGCGATAAAAACAACAACACAGGGTTACATATGGGGTAAAACAAAACATAAAGTCAAAAATTCAACAGAAAATATATATGCAGTGTGTGCAAATGTAGCAAGTTATGGAGGTAAGGCAATAAATAGGCTATAGTGCAAAATAATTACAATTAGTATTAACACTGGAATGATAGATGTGCAAGAGATGAGGTGCAAATAGAGATACTGGGGTGCAAATGAGCAAAATAAATAACAATATGGGGATGAGGTAGTTGGGTGGGCTAATTTCAGATGGGCTGTGTACAGGTGCAGTGATCGGTAAGGTGCTCTGACAACAGATGCTTAAAGTTAGTGAGGGAGATAAGAGTCTCCAGCTTCAGAGATTTTTGCAATTCGTTCCAGTCATTGGCAGCAGAGAACTGGAAAGAATGGCGGCCAAAGGAGGTGTTGGCTTTGGGAATGACCAGTGAGATATACCTGCTGGAGCGCAGACTACGGGTGGGTGCTGCTATGGTGACCAATGAGCTAAGAAAAGGCGGGGATTTGCCTAGCAGTGATTTATAGATTGCCTGGAGCCAGTGGGTTTGGCGATTAATATGTAGTGAGGACCAGCCAACAAGAGCGTACAGGTCACAGTGGTGGGTAGTATATGGGGCTTTGGTGACAAAACAGATGGCACTGTGATAGACTACATCCAATTTGCTGAGTAGAGTGTTGGAGGATATTTTGTAAATGACATCGCCGAAGTCAAGGATCGGTAGGATAGTCAGTTTTACGAGGGCATGTTTGGCAGCATGAGTGAAGGAGGCTTTGTTGCGAAATAGGAAGCCGATTCTAGATTTAACTTTGGATTGGAGATGCTTAATGTGAGTCTGGAAGGAGAGTTTACAGTCTAACCAGACACCTAGGTATTTGTAGTTGTCCACATACTCTAGGTCAGACCCGTTGTTACGAACCCCGTGTATCCGTAACACCCGTCGAGAGTAGTGATTCTAGTCGGGTGGGCGGGTGCCAGCAGCGTTCGATTGAAGAGCATGCGTTTAGTTTTACTAGTGTTTAAGAGCAGTTGGAGGCTACTGAAGGAGTGTTGTATGGCATTGAAGCTCGTTTGGAGGTTTGTTAACACAGTGTCCAATGAAGGGCCAGATGTATACAAATGGTGTTGTCTGCGTAGAGGTGGATCTGAGAGTCACCAGCAGCAAGAGCGACATCATTGATATAAACGGAGAAAAGAGTCGGCCCAAGAATTGAACCCTGTGGCACACCCATAGAGACTGCCATAGGTCCAGACAACAGGCCCTCCGATTTGACACATTGAACTTTATCTGAGAAGTTGTTGGTGAACCAGGCGAGGCAGTCATTTGAGAAACCAAGGCTATTTAGTCTGCCAATAAGAATGCGGTGGTTGACAGAGTCGAAAGCCTTGGCCAGGTCGATGAAGACGGCTGCACAGTACTGTCTATTATCGATCGCGGTTATAATATCATTTAGGACCTTGAGCGTGGCTGAGGTGCACCCATGACCAGTTCGGAAACCGGATTGCATAGCGGAGAAGGTACGGTGGGATTCGAAATGGTCGGTGATCTGTTTGTTAACTTGGCTTTCAAAAACTTTCGAAAGGCAGGACAGGATGGATATAGGTCTGTAACAGTTTGGATCTAGAGTGTCACCCCCTTTGAAGAGGGGGATGACCGCGGCAGCTTTCCAATCTCTGGGGATCTCAGACGTTACTAAAGAGAGGTTGAACAGGCTAGTAATAGGGGTTCCGACAATTTCGGCGGCTAGTTTTTAGAAAGAAAGGGTCCAGATTGTCTAGCCCAGATGATTTGTAGGGGTCCAGATTTTGCAGCTCTTTCAGAACATCAGCTGTCTGAATTTGTATCCAGGTGGAAAGCATGGCCAGCCATAGCAAAAATGCTTGTTGAAATTCTCGATTATTGTAGATTTATCGGTGGTGATAGTGTTTCCTAGCCTCAGTGCAGTGGGCAGCTGGGAGGAGGTGCTCTTATTCTCCATGGACTTTACAGTGTCCCACAACTTTTTGGAGTTAGTGCTACAGGATGCAAATTTCTGTTTGAAAAAGTTAGCCTTTGCTTTCCTAACTGCTTGTGTATATTGGTTCCTGACTTCCCTGAAAAGTTGCATATCGCGGGGGCTATTTGATGCTAATGCAGTACGCCACAGGATGTTTTTGTGCTGGTCAAGGGCAGTCAAGTCTGAGGAGAACCAGGGGCTATATCTGTTCTTAGTTCTGTATTTTTTGAATGGGGCATGTTTATTTAAGATTGAGTGGAAATTACTTTTAAAGAAAAACCAGGCATCCTCTACTGACGGAATGAGATCTATATCCATCCAGGATACCTGGGCCAGGTCAATTAGGAAGGCCTGCTTGCTAAAGTGTTTTAGGGAGCATTTGACAGTGATGAGGGGTGGTCGTTTGACCCCGGACCCATTACGGACGCAGGCAATAAGGCAGTGATCGCTGAGATCCTGGTTGAAGACAGCGGAGGTGTATTTAGAGGGTAAGTTAGTCAGGATGATATCTATGAGGGTACTCATGTTTACGGATTTAGGGTTGTACCTGGTAGGTTCGTTGATAATTTGTGTGAGATTGAGGGCATCTAGTTTGGATTGTAGGATGGCCGGGGTGTTAAGCATATCCCAATTTAGGTCACCAAGCAGTACGAACTCTGAGGATAAATGGGGGGCAATCAATTCACATATGGTATCCAGGGCAGAGCTGGGGGCTGAGGGGGGTCTGTAGCAAGCGGCAACAGTGAGAGACTTATTTCTGGAAAGGTGGATTTTTAGAAGTAGAAGCTCAAACTGTTTGGGCACAGACCTGGATAGTATGATAGAGCTCTGCAGGCTATCTCTACAGTAGATTGCAACTCCACCCCCTTTGGCAGTTCTATCTAGACTGAAAATGTTGTAGTTGGGGATGGAAATTTCAGAATTTTTGGTTGCCTTCCTATGCCAGGATTCAGACACTGCCTGAACATCAGTGTTGGCGGAGTGTGCTAACGCAGTGAATAACTCAAACTTAGGAAGTAGACTTCTGATGTTAACGTGCAGAAAACCAAGGCTTTTACGGTTACAGAAGTCAACAAATGATAGCTCCTGGGGAGCAGGAGGGATACTGGGGGCTGCAGGGGCTGGGTTAGCCTCTACATCACCAGAGGAACAGAGGAGGACTAGAATAAGGATACGGCTAAAGGCTTTAAGAACTGGTCTTCTAGTGCGTTGGGCACAGAGAATAAAGGGGGCAGATTTCCGGGCGTTGTAGAAAAGATTCAGGGCATTATGTACAGACAAGGATATGGAAGGATATGAGTACAGTGGAGGTAAACCTAAGCGTTGGGTAACAATGAAAAAGATAGCATCACTGGAGGCACCGATTGAGCCGGTTCGGTGTGTATGGGGGGTGGAACAAAGGAACTATTTGAGGCAGTTTGAGAGGGACTTGGGGTTCTACAGTGAAATTGTATAATAAGAACTAACTGGAACAGCAATAGGCAAGGCATATTGACATGGGAGAGAGGCATAAAGCAATCACAGGTGTTATTAGAGAGAGCTAAGACAACAACTGGTAATGGCGATAAAGTTTGGGCTGAGGCTAAACAGAATAAACAGGACAGGGTACCGTGTAAAGGAACAGTCCAGCAGGCATCAGCTGTGCAGCTGAGTGATCATAAGGTCCAGTGAACAGCAATATGTGAGTCCGAGAGCAGTTCAAATTGGTGCTTCAGCACAACGAGCAGGAAGCACGGTTGTAGTTTGCGTGTGCTAGCGGGCCGATGGATCTTCGTGGTCATCGCAACGGGAAGCCTGTTGAAACCACAGATGATTACGTCGGCAGACCAGTCGTGATGGATCGGCAGGGCTCCGTGTCGACTCTAGGAGGTCCCGTCCGGTTGACAGAGAGGTAGATAGCCGGGAGATGTGCTTGACTCAAGGCTAGCTCAAGGCTGATTAGCCAACAACAACATTCATATGGTTGCAGCTAGTTAGTTGCGATTATCCAGTGCTAAAGGTCCAGTGATTCCGGCAGAAAATCCGATAGGTTCTGGGTCGATAACTCGCTGTGCAGACAGTGCAGACTGGCCGATAATAGTCCAGACTAGAGCTGGCTGGTAGGTAGTGCAGGCCACGGACAATGGAGAAAAAGCCGCTAACGGTGGCTAATAGCAAGTAGCTAGTTAGCTGGTAAGCTGGCTACTCTCGTCCGGTAGACAGAGAGGTAGATAGCCGGGGCTAGCTCAAGGCTCAAGGCTAACTGGTGCTACGGGGGCAGTGGTGATTAGCCTACAGCGACATCCATTCTGTTGCGGCTAGCTAGAGCCGGTGTTAAGGTCCAGAGATTCAGTTATTCCGGCAGAAAATCCGATGTTCTGGGTGAAAACCGCTGACGGTGGCTAATAGCAAGTAGCTAGTTAGCTGGCTGGCTAGTTTCAACTGGAGATTTTAGATAAAGGTGAGTAAATAATAGAATCCGTTCCACATTGAGTGAGGCGGGTTGCAGGAAAGTAGATTTAGTAGAAGGATGAAAAGTGTGATAGGGAAATACAAAAAAAATACAAAAAACAGGCTATTTACATGGACACACAAGAGAACACGACCGCACTGCTACGCCTCTCTCCCAGTGACATGACGATGGAAGTATTTATTTTAATTCTCCATCTCTCTATCAACACTATCGGTCGTCATGGAAACCAGTGTGTCATGGCGACCTTTGACTGATCAGCAGAGCTCCTCTGGTGTCATTAGTACAGCTCATCGGTACAGCTCATCGGTACAGCTCATCGGTACATCTCATCGGTACGGCTAATCGGCGCAGCTCATTGGCGCAGCTCATCGGTGCAGCTCATCGGTACAGCTCATCGGTACATCTCATCGGTACGGCTAATCGGCGCAGCTCATTGGCGCAGCTCATCGGTGCAGCTCATCGGTACAGCTCATCGGTACAGCTCATCGGTGCAGCTCATCGGTACAGCTCATCGGTGCAGCTCATCAGTGCAGCTCATCGATACAACTCATTGGTACAGCTCATCGGTACAGCTCATCGGTGCAGCTCATCAGTGCAGCTCATCGATACAACTCATTGGTACAGCTCATCGGTGCAGCTCATACACAAGTGGAGGTGAAGCAGAATGGAGCTATGGCCAATAAAACTTGGGAAGGGTTTTCTCACTGACCTCAAGGCCCTTTTTCTTTTTAAATCTCAGGAGATTTACAGTGACCTAGATAGTTCTGTTATTAACCTACTTTCCATGTCACCTTTCTTAACGTTACTGAGAAGTGTTTAGGGCTAAATGATCCATTTAAAGAAAATAAATGCTGAATGTAGTTAGAAAGCCTGTTATTAGAGAAACAGTGAGTGAGATACATTCATAAATTATCCTCACTGACTTTTGGACACCTGAAAGAGAGGAGTTATGATGACCCAAGTACCTCATGGTCATTGACCCGGTCCTGCACCTGGGCTTCTTGACCTAAAGGGCTTCTAACAACAACTCCCTCCCACCTCTGGATCTAATCTATACACCTCTCCCCCATCTCTCTCCCCCCTTTCTCCCTCACCAACAGAAGATTACATTCCGGTGGTGAGCAGCAGAGTGTAGAGATCTGGATGGAGGTGTAGGGGTTAAGTCTGAGAGCCTGGTGAGTCAGTCAATCATATTTCAGAACAGACAGAGAACCCACACCACTGGCGCCACATCAGTACAGAGCAGAGAGGCTAGAGAGGGGAGGGTCACACACACACACACACACACAGACACACATACACACACACACACACACACACACACATACACACACACACACACACACAGACACACATACACACACACACACACACACACACACACACACAGACACACACACACACACACACACACACACACACACACATACACACACACAGACACACACACACACACACACACACCCACATACATGCACACACACAGTACCCTGTCCGCACCACAGAGGAACCGCTGGTCTGCACTGGAGAGCAGATGTCAGAGTGAATGGTTTATGCTCCATGGTAAACTCTCTGGAGTCTCACAGCAATCCTTTTTCATTCTTCAGTCTACACACGAAATGTTCCATACTTCATCCAACCAGAAAAAGGGTTGACAAAGAGACAAAGCGGATTGTTGCCTTTTAGCCAACATGAAACAAAGAGAGAGGATGAATGGGTGTTAGATTAGAACCTCCATGTTTTTGTGGAGATTCATAACTATCCTGGGGTTTGTCTATGGCTGGATCAGAGAGAGAAAGGGAGAGACAGAGAGAGAGGGGGGGAAAGAGAGCGAGAGAGAGAGAGAGGGGGGAGAGAGAGAGGAGAGAGATAGAGAGAGAGGGGGAGAGAGAGACAGAGTGAGAGTGAGAGAGCGAGAGAGAGGGGATAGAGAGAGAGAGAAAGAAGGGGGAGAGCTAGAGAGAGGGGGCGAGAGAGAGAGAGAGAGAGAGAGAGACTGTCTGTGTGTTCTTTAGAGGTGTTTTGAACGATGGGACAGGATATTTATATATGGAGTGAGGACACCAAGTTGCTCAGGGGAGAAGACAGATGTCCTAAAATAATAATCAAGATGACACATACTCCTGCTAACACTCCGATACCTGGGATCCCTTTCCTCTGGTCTAAACCCTGGTTCTCTGCCAAAGAGGGAAGGGAAAGGGGGATACCTAGTCAGTCACCCTAGTCAGTCACACTGTGACGAGGTGTGAAGGAAGGAGTCAGGCGCAGGAGGTAAAATACCAAAGTCCAGAGTTTATTACGTTTACATAAATCAAATGCTCCAAGCGTCAAAACGAAGCTAACAAGGGAAAACATCCAACTTCGCATAAACACTAAGAATAGTAGCTCAACCGAGCTACACGCTCGCACAACAAACAATCACTCACAAAGACAAGGGGAACAGAGGGAACACTTCTACACATAGTAATTAGGGGAATGAGCACCAGGTGTGTGTGATTGACAAGACATGACAAGTGGAGTGATGAGAATGGGATCGGCAGTAGCTAGTACTCCGGTGACGACGAACGCCGAAGCCTGCCCGAACCAGGAGGGGGGGCAGCCTCGGCGGAAGTCGTGACACACACAACTGAATGCATTTAACCCAACCCCTCTGAATCAGGCTCGGTGACAGAAGGGGTTTAAGCCCTGTGAGTCTTAAATAGCTAATGGTAATCTCCCCTCTTGACTGGTGAAGAGAAAGAGAAAGGTGTATTGTATCTCCATGACAGCCCAGGCCCACACAGACACAGCCACTCACTGACAGACACACAGATGGCCCTACATTCCTGTTGGAAATATAAAGTACACTGTGAATGACAGGAAATAACACAGGGATAACTAGCCTTATGGTCCAGGCTGTGGAGAGGAGAGAATCAAAGGGAATGTATTCTGTATGGGGGGACTGGAAAAAGGGAATTCATTAGTTCCAGAATCTTGTAGGGGAGAGTGGGGTAGGATGAGCCAAAGAGATAAGTTGAGCCACCCTTGTTTCTAGGAAACCATACACAAAATTAATCATTTGACCAAATATTTAGGAAGAGGTCATCATTTCATGGAGTCTGTAAAGGAAGAAACCACATGGAAAAAGTGATAAGCAAGTTAGAGGTTTCATGACGATTCTATCTAAACCAAAGTAGATCATTTAAAGATTGTTCTATACATTAGTTGGGGTCTCTATAAGCTTCAATATGAGGTCCTAAACCTAGCATGAAAGTGCATCATTGTAGCTGTGTGGGCTAATATAGTCAAAATGTTTGCCTTGGGGTAAGTTGAGCCAATGGCCATGAGGTAAATTGAGCAAGTGTTTGAGCTAATGGCAAGTTGAGCAAATGTAAGCGTTTTCTTCCCAGGCATAATGCAAGGCATTATCACTGGGATATGAGGTAACAACGGGGCCTGGCCTATGTTAAAAGTGTTTTCAAAAAGTACAAAGTGTTTGTTAGGTGTTAAGCCTGTGTTTAAAAAACAAAAAAAGCCATTGTGACTGTATTGAATTGTGTTTGGGAAATAAAGATAGACATGGTTTTAAAAAGTTAGTGGTAATATTTCATTCAGTACAGAAATGTGTAGGCGACTTAACTTACCCTGTCTCGCGGCTCAACATACCCAATACAAGCTATGCTTCAAAACTGTAATGTTTACATGGATTCTGATTATTTCCAGGGATACACAACATCCTGAAATATATGTAGATATCTTTGTTAGAAATAATACTTTATTTCCCTTGACGGAGTGATGCTACAGTGAGGGAAACAAGTATTTGATCCCCTGCTGATTTTGTACGTTTGCCCACTGACAAAGACATGATCAGTCTATAATTTTAATGGTAGGTTTATTTGAACAGTGAGAGACAGAATAACAACAAAAAAATCCAGAAAAACGCATGTCAAAAATGTTATAAATTTATTTGCATTTTAATGAGGGAAATAAGTATTTGACCCCTCTGTAAAACATGACTTAGTACTTGGTGGCAAAACCCTTGTTGGCAATCACAGAGGTCAGACGTTTCTTGTAGTTGGCCACCAGGTTTGCACACATCTCAGGAGGGATTTTGTCCCACTCCTCTTTGCAGATCTTCTCCAAGTCATTAAGGTTACGAGGCTGACGTTTGGCAACTCGAACCTTCAGCTCCCTCCACAGATTTTCTATGGGATTAAGGTCTGGAGACTGGCTAGGCCACTCCAGGACCTTAATGTGCCCCTTCTTGAGCCACTCCTTTGTTGCCTTGACCATGTGTTTTGGGTCATTGTCATGCTGGAATACCCATCCACGAGCCATTTTCAATGCCCTGGCTGAGGGAAGGAGGTTCTCACCCAAGATTTGACGGTACATGGCCCTGTCCATCGTCCCTTTGATGCGGTGAAGTTGTCCTGTCCCCTTAGCAGAAAAACACCCCCAAAGCATAACGTTTCCACCTCCATGTTTGACGGTGGGAATGGTGTTCTTAGGGTCATAGGCAACATTCCTCCTCCTCCAAACACGGCGAGTTGAGTTGATGCCAAAGAGCTCGATTTTGGTCTCATCTGACCACAACACTTTCACCCAGTTCTCCTCTGAATCATTCAGATGTTCATTGGCAAACTTCAGACGGGCCTGTATATGTACTTTCTTGAGCAGGGGGACCTTGTGGGCGCTGCAGGATTTCAGTCCTTCACGGCGTAGTGTGTTACCAATTGTTTTCTTGGTGACTATGGTCACAGCTGCCTTGAGATCATTCCTCACGGCCTTCTGAGCTGATTCCTCACTGTTCTCATGATCATTGCAACTCCACGAGGTGAGATCTTGCATGGAGCCCCAGGCCGAGGGAGATTGACAGGTCTTTTGTGTTTCTTCCATTTGTGAATAATCGCACCAACTGTTGTCACCTTCTCACCAAGCTGCTTGCCGATGGTCTTGTAGCCCTTTCCAGCCTTGTGTAGGTCTACAATCTTGTCCCTAACATCCTTGGAGAGCTCTTTGGTCTTGGCCATGGTGGAGAGTTTGGAATCTGATTGATTGATTGCTTCTGTCGACAGGTGTCTTTTATACAGGTAACGAGCTGAGATTAGGAGCACTCCCTTTAAGAGTGTGCTCCTAATCTCAGCTCGTTGCCTGTATAAAAGACACCTGGGAGCCAGAAATCTTTCTGATTGAGAGGGGGTCAAATACTTATTTCCCTCATTAAAATGCAAATCAATTTATAACATTTTTGACATGGATTTTTCAGGATTTTGTTGTTGTTATTCTGTCTCTCACTGTTCAAATAAACCTACCATTAAAATTATAGACTGATCATTTCTTTGTCAGTGGGCAAACGTACAAAATCAGCAGGGGATCAAATACTTTTTTCCCTCACTGTATATGTAAAATATGGCTCAACTTACCCCACTCTCCACTACATGTTTGTCTACCAACAGGTGTTGAAGGATCAGTTCAGTTTTATACAGGTAAGGCTAACAGAAAATACTATATCCAGCTAGCACTTTCTCTCTGATATAGCTCTTGTAAACGTTGCCAAGAGTCAATGTTGTGCCGGGTAATGTCAGGAAAAGAGGGCCTTTTGCGTCCCTTAGATATTTTCAGTAAAAGTTGTGCATCAATATTGCATTTTAAAAGCCTGTTATATTAAATGAAGTGGCCTTTAAGATATGGAAAAATTACTAAATCAGATTTTTATAATGAATAAAGACTTTGCTAAAGTGCCTAAATTCTTCATTTTGACATGTCCCTCTATGCATCCTCTGTGACTTCTAGGAAGATTTAACCCACTTAAACCCAACATTTCTCCAAGTTCTCATCATCATTGTAAAGCCCTAGTTATTTTGTTGCTTTGACAAAGTCATTTCTGACGATTATTATTTATTTATTGTGACTAGTGATTCATCTAATCACATGAAATGTCTGTCATTACGTGAACTGAGCGGGTGGAGCATAACACAGCAACCCTGTTAGCCATAGATAGAAAGGCTAGAAATGTTTTAACAATAAAAACAAATTGTGAAGCTTGCATTCAACTACCCCTCCCTGTTCTACACAACAAGCTTCCATTCCCCCTGTCACAAGGGGATTTATGGGTGAATTAAGATGAAATCGTCAACCCTGTTACGGTCAACCTGTCACGTCTCCTCCCGTTGCTTCCCTCCGGCGCTCTGATTCGCCGGTCTACTGAGCCACCGGTCTGAGCGCACCACCTCGGCAAACACAGGAATGGAAACCCAACGCACCCTAATCACCTCCAGCGCACCTGCACCTCATCATCTCATCACCACCCCTATATAGCCCTGGACTGTTCAGGCAGTGTTGTGTGTAATTGTTAGTGTCGTGACGTTTACTTGCACATTGTTGTTCTCATTGTTAAGTAAACCTTTACCTGGTTAATGTCTGCGTGCTGCCTCTTCGTATACTCAGCACTCGTCACACAACCCTGTTACGGTCAACCCTGTTACTTTATTTGGCACTTAATAGGCTTTTCTCTTTAAACCTTTTGAGATGGGGGAAAAAACGTGTTTTATTAAGTTGAACATGTGCTCTTTATGACAAAATGTTAAAATGAGGTGAAATAAAACTTCCAGTGTACCTTAAGGTACTCATATGGTGGAATGATCCAGCTAGGCTAATGGGGTGTGTGAGGTTAAAGACGGGGGTAGTTGTTTTTGTTTTCATTCAGGAAGCAGGGAAGATCCATTTCACTTTTCATCTCAAGTGCTAGTCATGAGTGGTGCCAACTAGCAGATTTAGAAACACTACCAGACTTAATATTGTTGTATTATTCCACCCACTTGTGATTGTGTAAGAACATTATCCCAGGTTAATAATACAACTGTACGGAGTGTGTACTGGACTGTTGGAATGTCCCAAAGAGGAAGGTTGTGTGTGTTTCCATGATTCAGGGTGTGCTGTATATGCTAAGGCACACAGTTAGAGTTAAACAATGCTTCTGTTTGATTTACAGTGACAGTACAAATAAAACAAAGCTCTCACACTGATCCCTCTACTTTGAGCTTTCAGTTTCTCTCTCGCTCTCTCTCTCTCGTTCTTTCTCTCTCTTTTTCTCTCTCTCCTCACTCTCTCTCTCTCTCTCTGGGAGTAGAGCAGCTGTCTTTTTCCATGGTTGTGTAAAGAAAGCTCTGAGTGAAATGTGGAGCAACTGCTACAATTACTTCCTACACTTCTCTCTTGCAGCATCTTTCAGTCTTTCACAGTGTCTCTTGAGTGTCTTGCTGAGTGTGTGTTTTTAAGTGTGACTGTCTGTGAGTGTGACTTTATGTGACTGTGACTGTGTCTGTGAGTGAGACTGTGTGTGAGTGTGACTGTCTGTGAGTATGACTGTCTGTGAGCGTGATTGGGTCTGTGAGTGAGACTGTGTCTGTGAGTGTGACTGTGTGTGAATGTGACTGTGAGTGTGACTGTGTGTGGGTGTGACTGTCTGTGAGTGTGACTGTGTCTGTGAGTGTAATTGTGTCCTCTGTAGCTCAGCTGGTAGAGCACGGCGCTTGTAACGCCAAGGTAGTGGGTTCGATCCCCGGGACCACCCATACACAAAAAAATAAATAAATGTATGCACGCATGACTAAGTCGCTTTGGATAAAAGCGTCTGCTAAATGGCATATTATATATTATATTATAGTGTGTGTGACTGTCTGTGAGTGTGACTGCGTGCGTGAGTGTGATTGTGTGTGAGTGAGTGTGTCTGTGTGTGAGTGTTACTGCACAGAGTCATAAACAGCTGACAACATGAATAAAGTCACTGTACAACGTGGCACGGCGCTACAACACTGTAATTCACCACAGACTCATTTGTTCTGACTTTTATTGACCATTTATTTTTAAATAAGAGCTAAAACGCCATAAAATATCTAATTATAGAAACAAATAGTAAAAATGTAATTGACTTGTAACATCAGGGTCATGGCAACATTGAAAACGAATCATCAGGCAGTAAGGTCACCCTCCAATGATAGACAAAGGGGAGGTGTTGACAGTAAGGTCATTCACCAATGAAAGACAAAGGGGAGGTGTTGACAGTAAGGTCATTCACCAATGATAGACATAAGGGAGGTGTTGACAGTAAGGTCATTCACCAATGATAGACAAAGGGGAGGTGTTGACAGTAAGGTCATTCACCAATGAAAGACAAAGGGGAGGTGTTGACAGTGAGGTCATTCACCAATGAAAGACAAAGGGGAGGTGTTGACAGTAAGGTCATTCACCAATGATAGACATAAGGGAGGTGTTGACAGTAAGGTCATTCACCAATGATAGACAAAGGGGAGGTGTTGACAGTAAGGTCATTCACCAATGATAGACAAGGGGGAGGTGTTGACAGTGAGTTCATTCACCAATGACAGACAGGGGGGGGGGGGGGGGGGTTGACAGTCAGGCCATTTACCAATAATAGACACGTGGGAGGTGTTGACAGTGAGGTCATTCACCAATGACAGACAAGGGGAGGGGTGTTGACAGTAATGCCATTCACCAATGATAGACAAGGGGGAGGTGTTGACAGTGTGGTCATTCACCAATGATAGACAAGGGGAGGGGTGTTGACAGTAAGGTCATTCACCAATGAAAGACAAGGTGAGGTGTTGACAGTAAGGTCATTCACCAATGAAAGACAAGGGGAGGTGTTGACAGTAAGGTCATTCACCAATGAAAGACAAAGGGGAGGTGTTGACAGTAAGGTCATTCACCAATGAAAGACAAGGGGGAGGTGTTGACAGTGAGGTCATTCACCAATGATAGACAAGGGGAGGTGTTGACAGTAAGGTCATTCACCAATGATAGACAAGGGGAGGTGTTGACAGTAGGGTCATTCACCAATGATAGACAAGGGGGAGGTGTTGACAGTGAGGTCATTCACCAATGATAGACAAGGGGAGGGGTGTTGACAGTAATGTCATTCACCAATGATAGACAAGGGGGAGGTGTTGACAGTGGGGTCATTCACCAATGATAGACAAGGGGAGGGGTGTTGACAGTGGGGTCATTCACCAATGATAGACAAGGGGAGGGGTGTTGATAGTTGGTCTTCTATGCTTTTACATTAAAGTGAATTAATAATTTATGCTCAGCTTTAATTCAATAGAGGTATGTCATTCAGGATTACATCTGATTACACCATTTTATCAATGGAAGGAGAACTAATACAGTAAATCTGAAGTGGTCCATTACATCTTTCTGTTTCAATCACTTTGAATGGTAACAGATCTACCCAATGGTGACTTCACTGCTTTAATGCTTTAATGTTTTCATGTTGTCATGTTTTAATGTTTATAGGACAAAATAACAAACCATGCCTCTGAGGAGGACAATGACTTTCTCCCAGGAGCCTGTAGAACTGCAGAGAACACACAGACACAGACCCACGCACAGACAAACACACACCATAACATCTACACACAGTGCCATGCCATCTCAACACCGGTGAAACTAAGCAGCCATGTTGTTATCACATCCAGGCATAATGGGGCACGTTAAGAGAGAGAGAGAGAGTTATTTGAAAGCCGGTAATAGGAACCAGATGGCTCCTTTGATTAGCGCGTCTCAGTGTGACGCTGTGCCCCATTATCCTGCTGCCTACAGCTACAACGTGTGGAAACAAGCCCAGCAACAGGAAGTGATGTCGGAGGAACCGGTCTAGACGGACGGACATGGATGTCATGGATGTTACCAGAGGAACGAAGGGGGGTCTAGGCTGGGCAGGGAGGAGAATCAATAGCACCACTCACACAGTTCTCAGCTTGTCACAGAAGAAGACAGAGACGTTTTAAACAGGTTTTCAACAGGATTAGGGCAAGATTTCCTCATCATGGAGAAAAGTATAAGACTCCTACTGCTCCTTGCATGGCCAGTCAACAGATTGTCATAACATGTTGTAATATAATATAATAATATGCCATTTAGCAGACGCTTTTATCCAAAGCGACTTACAGTCATGCGTGCATAAATGTTTGTGTATGGGTGGTCCCAGGGATCGAACCCACTACCTTGGCGTTACAAGCGCCGTGCTCTACCAGCTGAGCTACAGAGGACCACAATGGTTGTAATGGGATATATTATGCCGTTGTTATGACAACGTTATGGCTTGATGATGATGGTTGTTACAATGACCTACTGCGTTAGGATACAGTCCATAAAGTAGGAGTGTGTCTTTGTTTAATCATGGTCCCAAGAGCATCTCATTGCCTTGGTGCATTTACACACAAAGCTGATTTAGGACAGGGGCGGCAGGTAGCCAGAGCGTTGGGCTAGTAACGGAAAGGTCCAATCCCCGAGCTGGCAAGGTGGGAAAATCTGCCGTTCTGCCCTTGAGGAGGGCAGTTCATCCCCTACAACAACTGCTCCCTGGACGCCGATAACGTGGACATCGATTTAAGGCAGCCTAGTAAAGGGTTTCTCATGTCACAATGCTTCATCAACATCCTCGAGAGCACCACTCCAAGTCCACACAGCTGTGTCAACACCACGGAGTAAAATAAGCATTCAGAAAGAAATACCTAAATTAACCATTAATGGAAGAACAGTCATATTTTTCCACACTGTCTGTCGTCGTTGTACGGCTGTTTCGGGTTTGTCATATTCATGTCTGGCCGCCGTGGTAACAGACATGATTTTCTTGTAACAGTGACACAAACTAGAGTGGATACTTTCCCTAAAACACACACAGACAAAGAACTTGAAAAGTGCAGACAGTTGGTTGTGTAGACTAGATTACCAGTTCAGACAGTTGGTTGTGTTGACTAGATTACCAGTTCAGACAGTTGGTTGTATAGACTAGATTACCAGTTCAGACAGTTGGTTGTGTAGACTAGATTACCAGTTCAGACAGTTGGTTGTATAGACTAGATTACCAGTTCAGACAGTTGGTTGTGTAGACTAGATTACCAGTTCAGACAGTTGGTTGTGTAGACTAGATTACCAGTTCAGACAGTTGGTTGTGTAGACTAGATTACCAGTTCAGACAGTTGGTTGTGTAGACTAGATTACCAGTTCAGACAGTTGGTTGTGTAGACTAGATTACCAGTTCAGACAGTTGGTTGTGTAGACTAGATTACCAGTTCAGACAGTTGGTTGTGTAGACTAGATCAGGGGTTCTCAAATCTCTGCTCTGGGACCCTCTGGGACCCTCTGGGACCCACATCACTGGACTAGATGAACCAGTTGTTGAGAAACAGTGCACACAGAGCAATACAAAACAGACCAGGTTTAGAGAGATCTGATTCTTGATAATGAAACTATAGATTGAAATGATAACAAACCAATCTGGGCTGTGATGCCTGTAAGCAACAATTAGAGTATGAGTTTGAAGAGACACTTCATTCAACAGAGAGTTGTTCAGGCCTGTTATTTACGGTCTCTCACACACAAACATCTTGATCTCTGACATCAGTGTTTGGTGAACGGTTTTCTTTGTTCCTCACAGCCATGTAATATGGGAGAGAATTCCATCTGTCCAGAGCAGGCCAGGACACGTACATGTATGCCCACAACCTGCTGTCGCTAGAACCTCCTGTGTCATTCCACATTAGTGCCTGCCGGTCTCTCTGAAGAAACCAGAAGGTTTATTCCAAGTGTGGTTGGACTCAACCTTGGTCCTGAGGGCATCTTAAAAAAATAAAAACATATTATGTGTAATAATAAAAATAGCAGCAGAAAGAGGCCCTGGTGGTTGTGAATTAAATTAAAACCATTCTGTGTCTGCGGGGAAGTCTCATGTTGGGCAAGATTTTCCGCACATCCATTATGACATCATCGGCCCTGGACGGCTCTCACCCTGTCTCGTTGATGGCAGGGGGTCGTCGTGGTGATGGATTCCGCAGCCAAGAGAATGTGGAAGCAGAGTGGAACAGACAGAGTAGAATGGAACAGTCATGAAGTTCTGAATTCTCCCTGGAAACAGTGGAACCTGTAACTGATTCCAGACCTGTCTGAGCGGCCATCTGACCTCAGAGAGAGAGAGACTGCCGTGATAGTTATATGCCCTCCAGGAGGGCCCAAATACCATTTGAATGCGTTCCATAAACCACAGAGATATACACAGGGAGGGGCGTAATGATGTGAAGGAAATTGCAGCTATACATTTCATGGACTAACTTTCTTAGGGTTCTTGTGTATTTCTGCTCTGTTAGCAGTTTGGGATGTGATTTGCTTTGTAATGTCATTTTCTATCTGTTTCCCTTGATTTATTGATGTGATGTTTACATGTGTCATCAACAATATGTTACCATTTACTATAATGTAGTGTCATCAACAATATGTTACCATTTACTATACTTTAGTGTTACCAACAATATGTTACCATTTACTATACTTTAGTGTTACCAACAATATGTTACCATTTACTATACTTTAGTGTTACCAACAATATGTTACCATTTACTATACTGTAGTGTTACCAACATTATGTTACCATTTACTATACTGTAGTGTTACCAACATTATGTTACCATTTACTATACTGTACTGTTACCAACAATATGTTACCATTTACTATACTGTAGTGTTACCAACATTATGTTACCATTTACTATACTGTAGTGTTACCAACATTATGTTACCATTTACTATACTGTACTGTTACCAACAATATGTTACCATTTACTTGGTTTTAGTGTCATCAACAATATGTTACCATTTACTTGGTTGTAGTGTCATCAACAATATGTTACCATTTACTTGGTTGTAGTGTTACCAACAATATGTTACTATTTACTTGGTTGTAGTGTTACCAACAATATGTTACCATTTACTTGGTTGTAGTGTTACCAACAATATGTTACCATTTACTATACTGTAGTGTTACCAACAATATGTTACCATTTACTTGGTTGTAGTGTTACCAACAATATGTTATCATTTACTATACTGTAGTGTTACCAACAATATGTTACCATTTACTTGGTTGTAGTGTCATCAACAATATGTTACCATTTACTTGGTTGTAGTGTTACCAACAATGAGAAGACTTCCAATAATCAATGTGTGTGGTACCAATGTGTGTGGTATCAATGTGTGTAATGCTCAGCGCTTCATGCAGTGGCAATAAACAGAACCTTTTTGTAACCCTTCTATAGTGAATGCATCCTGGAAGCACGGCAGTACATTATTGCTTATTTAACCCTCCCGTTGTCCTAGGGTCAAAATGACCCGCCACGGTGTTGAACCAACTTTATTTAATTTTTATATTTTTGGGATCATTTGTGAGAAGGAGGCAGAAAGTATCACTGCCTCCTTCTCACAAATGATCCAAAAAATATAAAAATTAAATAAAGTTGGTTTAACACAGTGGCGGGTCATTTTGACCCTAGGACAACGGGAGGGTTAACTCAAATGAGCGTTCTATCCAAGGCATCTTTCTCTCTTGCCTGAGGTCCATATGAAAAGCATTAGAGACAACATTGTGGCCCAACAAGACTGACTCTACAGTTGAGGAATACACATACAGACATAATCAGTCCTGAATGCCAACATTAAGACAAAACAACATAAACACATACAGAAACTATTCGCTAAATCAAGTCTTCCACATTCATGGCACAACATACAGCACATGCATTAACAAAAGATCCCCCACAAAAAACAACCCACTGTCCGGAATTGTGGGCACTCCAAAAAACAATACTTCCTTTGAACAACATGAGATAAGCGAGGGACATTTCCGGCGATGCTATACTGGCTAGCACAGGAGGTTGGTGAAGGGAGGATGGCTCATAATAATGACTGGAATGGAATCAATGGAATGGTATCAAACGTGTGTTTGATATGTCCGATACCATTCCATTAATTCCGATCCAGCCATTACTATGAGACCGTCCTCCCCAATTAAGGTGCCACCAGCCGCCTGTGTTGGCTAGAGTTTCCTCTATCAGCACTGCAGACCTCTGGGAGGAAGAGTAAGGTAACATCTGTTATTTCACTGGCCTACACATATGTCTGTCTATTCCTCCCTCCCTTACACAGACAGATAACAGGCCTCCTGTAGCTCAGTTGGTAGAGCATGGCGCTTGCAACGGCAGGGTTGTGGGTTCGATTCCCACGGGGGGCCAGTATGAAAAATGTATGCACTCACTGTAAGTCGCTCTGGATAAGAGCGTCTGCTAAATGACTAAAATGTAAATAACAGCAAAGACATGTTATAAAATGTGTCTCCCATCATTAAAAAAAAATCGACATTCCCAGAGTCGAATAGTAGTCGATCAAAGTAATTTGGTGTATGTTCCAAATGGCTCCCGATATAGTGCACTACCTTTGACAAGAGCCATACACTCTTAAAAAATGGATTCCAAAATAGTTATTCGGTTGTCCCCGTAGGAGCACCCTTTTTGGTTCCAGGTAGAACCCTTTTTGGTTCCATGTAGAACCCTTTTTGGTTCCATGTAGAACCCTCCATGGAAAGGGTTCGACATGGAACCCAAAAAGGTTCTACCTGGAACCAAAAGAGTTCTACCTTGAACCAAAAAGGGTTCTTCAAAGGGTTATCCTGTGGGGACAGCAGAAGAACCCTTTAAGGTTCTAGAGTGTCTGCTAAATGACTATAAATAAAAAAAACAAATAAATAAAATAGATAGCACCTTTTTTTCTAAGAGTGTATGAGTCCTGGTCAAAGGTATTGCACTATATAGGGAATAAGGTGCCATTTGGGACTTGATCGTTTCATAAATGTATATTTATCTCCTCAGGCCAGCAGGGTTTGTCTGATGTAGTGGCGGAAGGTTGTCAAGGTTGTGCTGAACTCATTTTCAAGGGAGAAATGTGTCCACCCAAGCATGCTTCCATGATTACATCACTCCTCTGGACCTCCTCTTGAGATTAGAGAGAAATGTAATTCTTAATCAAAGGCTTCAAACCTGCCTCAAACCAGTAGTTACAGTATACGATTGTAGTGGCATACAGAGTCGGCTATCATTGTATTAATTGTCGGTTTTATAGACATATAACAGATGGTTAATAACAGAGGCAGTTTGTCTGAGTTGATTGCGTCCCCATGTCAGTCCTGCATCTTTTCCAACATTACAGAAACAATGTCTTTCCAATCCGCTGCATGTGGAAGAAAGCCAAGTGAAAAAGCCTGAGAAACTGTGAGGAAAGCTAACACAAAAAACATGTTTCGGTAAAATACAGTCTAGTATCCATATACTAAATCAAAAGCTTCATATTTCAAACAATGGACTGTTTAAGCGTTCTGGTTGGGACATATTTTTCTTAGGAAAGCTATGGAACCTGTGAGATGTGACATATTGCTAATTTAAATGCATATCTCTTATAGGTTGGGATTTTAAATGATCAAATCAATGTAAATTCCACTCAAGCAGAAAAACACCAGAGTATTGTAAAACTGCACTCAAGATAAACTGTTAGGTTCTCATCTTCACCTTCTTAAATCAATGTCAAGACACCTGCACTAAAAAGAAAAGTTCACAAAACCTGATCCTTTGAGAAGAGAGTCTTTCCCCCTTACTAGCTCTGAGTCTGCTGATAGCTACTTTACATAGGAAAAATGTCCTTACTTTGACTGTGATATGTGGTTGTCCCACCTAGCTATCTTAAGATGACTGCACTAACTAAGTCACTCTGGATAAGAGCGTCTGCCTACATGACTAAAATGTAAAATGTACAGTACCAGTCAAAAGTTTGGACACACCTACTCATTCAAGGGTTTTTCTTCATTTTTACTATTTTTTACATTGTAGAATAATAGTGAAGACATCAAAACTATGAAACAACACATATGGAATCATGTAGTAACCAAAAAAGTGTTAAACAAATAAAAACATATTTTATATTTCAGATTCTTCAAATAGCCACCATTTGCCTTGATGACAGCTTTGCACACTCTTGGCATTCTCTCAACAAGCTTCACCTGGAATGCTTTTCCAAAAGTCTTGAAGAAGTTCCCACATATGCTGAGCACTTGTTGACTGCTTTTCCTTCACTCTGCGGTCAGACTCATCCCAAACCATCTCAATTTGGTTGAGGTCGGAGGATTGTGGAGGCCAGGTCATCTGATGCAGCACTCCATCACTCTCCTTCTTGGTAAAATAGCCCTTACACAGCCTGAAGGTGTGTTGGGTCATTGTCCTGTTGAAAAACAATTGATATAGCCCCACTAAACCCAAACCAGATGGATGCTGTATCACTGCAGATTGCTGTGGTAGCCATGCTGGTTAAGTGTGCATTGAATTCTAAATAAATCACAGACAGTGTCACCAGCAAAGCACCCCCACACCATAACACCTCCTCCTCCATGCTTTACGGTGGGAAATACACATACAGAGATCATCTGTTCACCCACACCGTGTCTCACAAAGACACGGTGGTTGGAACCAAAAATCTTTCAAAGTTCTTCAAATGTTCCGTATTGACTGACCTTCATGTCTTAAAGTAATGATGGACTGTTGTTTCTCTTTGCTTATTTGAGCTGTTCTTGACATAATATGGACTTGGTCTTTTACCAAATGGGGCTATCTTCTGTATACCCCAAGCTCCAAGCTTCTGTATACCCAAGCTTCATAGACCCCAGCTCCATGTGCTGAAGCCTGCTCGGGCTCTAGGTAGAGAATGACTTCCTCAGAACGTACAGTACAATATGGTAAGCAGAGAGTCAACGATGCTGGGTAGTCAAGCTGGGCCCCCACTCTCCATAGCCTGGAAGCCACAATGAATAGTGAAACAAAGCAATACGTAGTGTGGATTCCAGGATACCCAGGCTACCCATGGCGATGTGCTCTATTCCACCAAGAGCTTCAGTATCGTTATCTGGAGAGCGAGAGAGGGGGGGGGGGGGGGGGGGGCGTGGGGGAGAGGGAGAGCGAGAGAGAGGGGGGGGGGAGAGGGTGTGGGAGAGGGAGAGAGAGAGAGAGAGGGGGAGAGAGAGAGAGAGAGGGGGAGAGGGAGAGAGCGAGAGAGGGAGAGGGAGAAGGAGTGGGAGAGAGAGAGAGAGAGGGGGGGTGAGAGGGAGAAAGGAGAAGGAGTGGGAGAGAGAGAGAAGAGAGAGAGAGGGGGGGAGGGAGAGGGAGAAGGAGTGGGAGAGGGAGAAGGAGTGGGAGAGAGAAAGAGAGAGAGAGAGAGATGGAGAGAGAGGGAGAGAGAGAGAGAGAGAGAGAGAGAGAGAGAGAGAGAGAGAGAGAGAGAGAGAGAGAGAGAGAGAGAGAGAGTGAGAGAGAGAGAGAGAGAGAGAGAGAGAGCACTGAGAGGAACGTTATTTCCTTTTCCTACAAGGTCTTCATCCTCAGGACACAGAGGACATTAATTAAGGTGAGCATAGCAGTTTAACGTAGATGGCTGTTGAGGATGAAGTCGATCACCACCCTGCGTGGCACATACGGGTCATAAAACACAGAGCTAAGTACAGCATTCTGCTGTTTCTGAATGGGAGATGGGAATCTAGCTTACTTTCACCACTGCCTGGCTGCAGAGTATGGGAGTTTGTGTTTTGCTGCCTTGAGATTCATTCTGCGCATAAACATTAGGCAGCTTCCAGTGTTTCTCTCAGTGTGTAGTAGTATAGTATAGTGGTAGTACTGTATCTAGCTGCTGTTCACAGTAGGAGGATCAACAGTCCAGTAACAGCTCCTTGTTAGTCCCACATTGGAACTGGACACATCAAAAGGGCTTACAGAACACTCCACAACACATTTTAATGATGGCCGGTGTGTGTGTGTGTGTACAGTGGGGAAAAAAAGTATTTAGTCAGCCACCAATTGTGCAAGTTCTCCCACTTAAAAAGATGAGAGAGGCCTGTAAATTTCATCATAGGTACACGTCAACTATGACAGACAAAATGAGAAAAAAAAATCAAAAAAATCACATTGTAGGATTTTTTATGAATTTATTTGCAAATTATGGTGGAAAATAAGTATTTGGTCAATAACAAAAGTTTCTCAATACTTTCTTATATACCCTTTGTTGGCAATGACACAGGTCAAACGTTTTCTGTAAGTCTTCACAAGGTTTTCACACACTGTTGCTGGTATTTTGGCCCATCCTCCATGCAGATCTCCTCTAGAGCAGTGATGTTTTGGGGCTGTCGCTGGGCAACACGGACTTTCAACTCCCTCCAAAGATTTTCTATGGGGTTGAGATCTGAGGACTGGCTAGGCCACTCCAGGATGTTGAAATGCTTCTTACGAAGCCACTCCTTCGTTGCCCGGGCGGCTGTGTGTTTGGGATCATTGTCATGCTGAAAGACCCAGCCACGTTTCATCTTCAATGCCCTTGCTGATGGAAGGAGGTTTCACTCCAGAATCTCACGATACATGGCCCCATTCATTCTTTCCTGGTCCCTTTGCAGAAAAATAGCCCCAAAGCATGATGTTTCCACCCCCATGCTTCACGTGGTTATGGTGTTCTTTGGATGCAACTCAGCATTCTTTGTCCTCTCCAAACACTGTACGAGTTTGTTTTTACCAAAAAGTTATATTTTTGAGTTTCATCTGACCATATGACATTCTCCCAATCCTCTTCTGGATCATCCAAATGCACTCTAGCAAACTTCAGACGGGCCTGGACATGTACTAGCTTAAGCAGGGGGACACGTCTGGCACTGCAGGATTTGAGTCCCTGGCGGCGTAGTGTGTTACTGATGGTAGGCTTTGTTACTTTGGTCCCAGCTCTCTGCAGGTCATTCACTAGGTCCCCCCGTGTGGTTCTGGGATTTTTGCTCACCGTTCTTGTGATCATTTTGACCCCACGGCGTGAGATCTTGCGTGGAGCCCCAGATCGAGGGAGATTATCAGTGGTCTTGTATGTCTTCCATTTCCTAATAATTGCTCCCACAGTTGATTTCTTCAAACCAAGCTGCTTACCTATTGCAGATTCAGTCTTCCCAGCCTGGACCATGTCTACAATTTTGTTTTTGGTGTCCTTTGACAGCTCTTTGGTCTTGGCCATAGTGGAGTTTGGAGTGTGACTGTTTTAGGTTGTGGACAGGTGTCTTTTATACTGATAACAAGTTCAAACAGGTGTCATTAATACAGGTAACGAGTGGAGGACAGAGGAGCCTCTTAAAGAAGAAGTTACAGGTCTGTGAGAGCCAGAAATCTTGCTTGTTTGTAGGTGACCAAATACTTATTTTCCACCATAATTTGCAAATAAATTCATAAAAAATCTTACAATGTGATTTTCAGGATTTTTTTCCTCAATTTGTCTGTCATAGTTGACATGTACCTATGATGAAAATTACAGGCCTCTCTCATCCTTTTAAGTGGAAGAACTTGCACAATTGGTGGCTGACTAAATACTTTTTTTCCCCACTGTATGTGTGTGTCATATGTTCATTAGCAGCTGACTCATGTTATCCATAAAACTATGCCTGAAGGAGACTGCCAGCCTGCTCTGTTTCTGTTTCAGGAGGTACACAGTACCTGTGGGGCTTATACTCTCATAAATTCCAACAGTTTGCAGCAGGCAGGTCTGAGTAATCATTAACATTCAGTAGTAATTACTTTATCGGTTGTTTGTGAGCTTATTCCTCCTCCTCCTCCTCCTCCTCCTCCTCCTCCTCCTCCTCCTCCAACAGTCTGACACTCTATGACTACAGGACAGGCTAGGAGCTGGGCTGGAGGTGGGCCTGTTACTCAACACTGGAGACGCAGGTTTCTCTCCTCCTCACCTGCCTGTCTGTTTGCACAGAACAGAGCAGAAGAACTGTGTGCAGTGTGTAATTTAATACCCAACGCAGCACACAGAGAGGCCCCTCACAGCCTGAGACACAGGCAGGCAGTGTGTGTGTCATATGTTCATTAGCAGCCGACTCATGTTATCCATAAAACTATGCCTGAAGGAGCCTGCCAGCCTGCTCTGTTTCTGTTTCAGGAGGTACACAGTACCTTCGGAAAATATTCAGATTTTTGTTTTGTTTTATCCTCAGCAATCTACACATAATACCCCATAATGACAAAGCAAAACCAGGTCTTCAGAATTGTAGCAAATCTATTAAAAATATGAAACATAAATACCTTATTTTCATAAGTATTCAGAGCCTTTGCTGTGAGACTCAAAATTCAGCTCAGGTGCATCCTGTTTCCATTGATCATCCTTGAGATGTTTCTACAATTTGATTGGACTCCACCTGTGGTAAATTCAATTGATTGGACATGATTTGGAATGGCACACACCTGTCTATATAAGATCCCACAGTTGACAGTGCATGTCAGAGCAAAAACCGAGCCATGAGGTTGAAGAAATTGTCTGTAGAGCATAGAGACAGGATTGTGTTGAGGCACAGATCTGGAGAAGGGTACCAAAACATTTCTGCAGCATTGAGGTTACCAAGAACACAGTGGCCTCCATCATTCTTAAATGGAAGAAGTTTGGAAGCACCAAGACTCTTCCCAAAGCTGGCAGCTTGGCCAAACTGAGCAATCGGGGGAGAAGGGCCTTGGTCAGGGAGGTGCCCAAGAACCCTATGGTCACTCTGACAGAGCTCTAGAGTTCCTCTGTGAAGAACCTTCCAGAAGGACAACCATCTCTGCAGCACTCCACCAATCAAGCCTTTATGGTAGAGAGGCCAGATGGAAGCCACTCCTCAGTAAAAGGCACATGACCGCCCGCTTGGAGTTTGCCAAAAGGATTCTCTGGTGTGATGAAACCAAGATTGAACTCTTTGGCCTGAATGCCAAGCGTCACTTCTGGAGGAAACCTGGCACCATCCCTACGGTGAAGCATGGTGGTGGCAGCATCATGCTGTGGGGATGTTTTTCAGCAGCACGGACTGGGAGACTAGTCATGATCGAGGCAAAGATGAAAACCTGCTCCAGAGCACTCAGGACCTCAGACTGGGGCGAAGGATCACCTTCCAACAGGACAACGACCCTAAGCACACAGCCAAGATAACGCAGGAGTGGCTTCGGGACAAGTCTCTGAATGTCCTTGACTGGCCCAGCCAGAGCCCGGACTTGAACCCGATCGAACATCTCTGGAGAGACCTGAAAATAGCTGTGCAGCAACGCTCCCCATCTAACCTGACAGAGCTTGAGAGGATCTACATAGAAGAATGGGAGAAACTCCCCAAATACAGGTATGCCAAGCTTGTAGCATCATACCCAAGATGACTCGAGGCTGTAATCACTGTCAAAGGTGCTTCATAAAAAGTACTGCGTAAAGGGTCTGAAAACTTATGTAAATATAATATTTCTGTTTTTTACTTTTAATAAATTAGCAAAACATAAATTCCAACGGTTTGCAGCAGGCAGGTCAGAGTAATCATTAACATTCAGTAGTAATTACAGTATGGTAGTAAGTCATTTATCTACACTCTTAGAAAAAAGGGTTCCAAAAGGGTTCCTCTGTGAAAAGGGTTCTACCTGGAACCAAAAGGGTTCTATCTCGAACCAAAATGGGTTATTCAAAGGGTTCTCCAATGGGGACAGCTGAATAACCCTTTAAGGTCATAGATATCAGAGTGTACACCAGAATTATAAGATTGATGTCCACAAACATATTGCATTATTATTACATGACTGAATGATATCTGTTAGTGAGATAAAACATCTGACCCTAACTTCCAGATCTAAGTCAGATGTTTGGGAAAAGGCTATTTTGGAAAACTCCTGCCAGGACTTTATCTGTTATTTGTGAGCTTCTTCCTCCTCCTCCTCCTCCAACAGCCTGACACTCTACGAGGACAGGCTAGGAGCTGGGCTGGAGGCGGGCCAGTTACTCAACACTGGAGACGGGTTTCTCTCCTCCTCGCCTGTCTGCACAGAACAGAGCAGAGGAACTGTGTAGTGTGTAATTTAATACCAGACGCAGCCTGACTGAGCCTCTCTGCACACAGAGAGCCCCCTCACAGCCTGAGAGGCAGGCAGGAGAGGCAGGCAGGCTAAGCAGGCAGACTTCCAGGGTCCGGCTCAGCCCTCCATGACAGGACAAAGAGCAGGGGATGCAGGACCGACCAGAGCCCTAGTGGAGGACCCAGTGGACCCATCAGCCTCTCCCTCTCCCTGTGGCCAGGTACCAGAACCTCTCTCTCTCTGTGTGTGTGTTCTGTTTCCTCTGTTACAGTAGTACAGTGACAGTGCTGAAGGCAGCCAGTAGTGTAATGGAGATTTACTGTACTAGAATGGGCAGTAGCAGCACTTTCCAGAAGTGAACAGAACAGCACAGAATTCTGCACTGTAAGAGGTTTTAGACATGCATGCTTGCACTCATTGCCAATTGATTCCTTTTTTTAGGGACATTTTGCAATTTAAGCTGTTGCCTTTTTTCTTAAGTGGAAAATGTATCTTGCAAGAAGAGAAGTGTATGTGCACTTGAGGTGTACATGTCTCTGGCTGCATTCCAATGCAATCACCATACTCTCTCCCTCTGGGAATGCTGTGAGGAACAGGGCTCTGGTAAACATCCCCTGTCACAGTTTCTTTCTTTAGATAATAACACTTCAGTTCAAGGCTTCAGGGCACTTTCTGAAACACCAGTTTTCTGAAACATGAGCAACTGAGAGAAAGAGTGTGGTAGAGTATCATACTGAAGGTTTTAATTGTTTAAAAAAATGTATCCCCTTTTTCTCACGAATTTCGATCTTGTCTCATTGCTGCAATTCCCCAACGGGCTTGGGAGGCGAAGGTCGAGTCATGCGTCCTTCGAAACATGACCCGCCAAACCGCTCTTAACACCCGCCTGCTTAACCCGGAAGCCAGCCGCACCAATGTATTGGAGGAAACACCTTTCACCTGACGACCGAGGTCAGCATGCAGGCCCCCGGCCCACCCCAAGAGCGCGATGAGCCAAGTAAAGCCCCCCCCGGCCAAACCCGGACGACGCTGGGCCAATTGTGCGTAGCCCTATGGGGCTCTCGATCACGGCCAGTTATGACACAGCCTGGGATCGAAACCCGGGTCTGTAGTGACACCATTCGGGAGGCCCCATACTGAAGGTTTTAAAGGATTAGTGCTCTGTGCTGCATGTTTCAGTTGGAGTGTTCTCTCTGGGGGTCGGAATGCGACCCTAAAGCCAAGAGGGGACACACCACATGAAGCACTGTGTAACTTCAGCAGTGAGGGAATCAATTGGCTTGTTTTCTCTTGTTTTTAAGCTCCCTCTCCCTCTTTCTTCACTATTCTCTGGAAGAGCAAGAATAACATGGAGCTTTCAATGGTCCCTCTGATAAATACAATTTCACATGTATTTATTTTAAAAACTTCCCCCCTGCTTGACTGTGAGAGTGAGTTCAAGTGTTTTAATTAGTGCTCCATGCTGTGTAAGTGTTCTCTGAGGATTGTGCTGTGGGGAACAGATACAGACTCAGTCTGCCTCCCAAATGCCCATAGGGCTCTGGTCAAAAGTAGTGCACTACGTGGGGAATAGGGTGCCATTTGGGATGCAGCCACAGTCTACTCCAGGGCACACTGACTGAATACCTCAGGGAACCTGAATGGAAACTCAGATCAGATCAGGTCACGGTCGGAATGAGTTTGGTTTGGGCGGCAGCGGGGTGGAGGGGAAATAAAAAAATTAACTCCTGTACAGAACAGTCCTTGTGTTCTGCACCACTTCCTAAGGGGGTTGATTTTCCCTCTTTCCATCCCCAGTGCCCTGTTCTGTGTTAGTGAAGCATTGAGAGACAGGCTGTGTAGGCAGCCACCGTGCACTGTATCTGTAAGGCTGGCTGGTGCTGTAATAAGCCTGTCCACTGGTCCATCCAGGTCCTGCTAGGGTAACTACCTACAGCGTAGAATAAACCAACAACGTGGAGTTAACGTTGAGACAACGTGGTTGTGTGTTTGCTGGTCTTGCACATCAACTGCATTCCTCAGTTCATGCACCTTGGTTGGACAGCATATGCTTTCCTAGACAGCTCAGCCCACACAGCGTGGTCTTCCTCCTATTGGTCAGTGTTGTGTGTGTTGTGTGGGAGCCTGTGTGACCCCAGCTGTCTCCGTTAAATCTATCAGCAGCATCACACTGGTTTCTCCAGCCGCCGCTTAGCCCCAGCTCTCTAGCTGTACTGTGCATTAGTCTCACTCCTCAAGGCCCTCAGATTGTGTCGGTCGGTTCATCCGCCCATTTGCACTTTGGCCAGCATGCCTGATGTCTGGCTGCTGCTCCAGCTACAGTTGTATAGCATCCGATTATTACCACAGGGAAACGGTCTGGGATGGAGGTTGGCCAATTCATTACAGTGCAGGCCATTACATTACTCACTACTGCTGCTACATGGTTTTACACAGCTACTCCCTACACTGGACACATGGGTAGGTGTTACGAACCCCGTGGCTTTAAAAGTCTAGGGTGGATGGAAAAGAGACCCGTAACAATTCATGCAAATTAGAATCGTGACATGGAAACAGTGAGAACAAAAAATACACTGACAACCATAAGCTACCATCAAACATCACATTTTTATTTTGAACACACGGTAAAGGTTTGGGAAAAAGGGCTGAGCAGGACCCAAGGAATGAAACAATAATGTTTAAAAAAACTAAACTGATCTTGCCTGTCTCAAGAACCACTAAGCTACTGCTAACCATACAAAAATACAGTGGGTGGTCCGCTCAGGTCTAACTAGTGTTTTTAGACAATGTTCTTCCTACGGGTAATGTATGCCCAAGGGCAACTTGCTAAATCCCCCTTTTCCCAGAAACACACAACACAGTACCATACAGAGTAACCAGCAAATGAGTGAGTACACAAAAAAAACAGGACACCACAGTATCCATACTCACATACAAAAATAGTCTCTTCCAACAAACACAACTGACTGGCTTTTAAAACAATGGGATGTGTGATGTGAGGGAAAAACCAGAAACAGGTGATGCAATGCAGAGGAATGTCCACTGATTGGTCCACCTCAGCAATCAGCAGACAAACGGATGTCGGACAGGTGGGACACCCCAACGACCACCAATCAGGAACACAAAGGACACCTGTGATTAGGGCAGAAGGAGAGGAAAAACACAAAAGCACACACAGGATACCTGTATCCATAACAGTAGGTAATTGCATAGATTTTTCAGATTTCAAACTTTTACTGGGGGGGGGGGGCTTTACTTGGCTCATTGCGCTGGGTTGGGCACGGAACTGGGCCAGAGCTGGGTAGACGAGGGGGTTGGAGGCCCAAAGCTTCGCCATGTGCACTCCATATTGGAGAGTGTGGGTGTTTACACTGGCAGAGGCACTGCCGGGCGCTAGCAGTGCTTACATAGAGAGAGACTAACTTACAACCAACTGTCTTAATGGCCCTAGATGGCAGTCATCTCATCAGTATTATTTTTTGTGTTATAATGGTTTATTTTCAGGGAGCAGATTAAATACCCACAGGTCTCTTGTTTTCATATTGTCACTAAGGGAGTGGATACAGTGGACTGGTGGATTGAGATCTCAAATAAGCTCTCACTATTGTAGCTTTGCTGCGTGTTAGCGTGCCAGGATATACTATAGGGCAAAGTGCTCTCAGACTGAAGACTTCTCTAAATTGTGTCTGTAAACTCAATGTTTACACTACCTCTTCTCCATCTGTCCCTGTGACTGGACTGTTCCATTGTGGAAGGCTGTGTGTGTGTGGGAGGGGGGTGACACAGTTGGATTGGCTCACTGTAGCAGGAGATGGGGGTGATGTTTGGCAGACATTGTGGCTGATGCTTCACATCACACTGGGAACTAATGAGTCAATACTGTACAGGCCCATCGCTGGAGGGGGTGAAAACACACACACACACACACACAGCAAGCAGAGCCAGACACACTGCTACATCGCGTTGAGCTAGGTTTGTCAATATTGCTAAACCACGAAAGTGG